>NC_069499.1:1311945953-1312075953 GCF_027579735.1 Bombina bombina
AGGTCAGTAAGCCACCACATCCTGGACATTATTGAACGTTAGCTGTTTACTGCTGAGAAGATAGGTGGCTACCACTCCCAGGTTAAGAAAGGAGATAATTAAAGGACACTTGCTGCCTCTGTAACTCTCTTTAAATTATTGAATTGTACACCTCATGAGTCTAATTCTATTCAGTTTATAATCCCCCCCAATTAATGTGTCATGGATGATGACCACAGGTCTGACTCCAGTACATTGAGAAGAGGGCTTCCACGGTCAAATGAGGTGGTAGTTGCTGATAGCCTAGCATCTATTTTTTACAGAGGTCACTGAATGCTATTCTGATCCTAGAGCAATTTGTGATCCAGTCACTTCATGTTCTAAGTTTTAGCTCCACTACACACTCCCAGTTTTGATCTAATACATAACATGGATCTCTGACTCACTTATCTACAATTCCCCATATCCTTATAGGTATGATCTGATACATCCCTATTTAGTACCCCTGACAGCTTTGAGTTTCCCCAAAGCACTCCTCCCCAGCATATACACCCCCATAAACAAGTCCCCCCCCCACATCACAGTTTGGTTAATATGCTAAGGTTCAAGACATTTTTGCTAGCACACATTCATATATCATTACTAACTATACTAATACCTAAGATATTCATATACTCAGGCCCAACAGTGGTCGCCTTACTCTTAGGAGGATATATATATGTATATATATATATATATATATATATATATATATATATATATATATTGGATCTAGAAGGCTCCGCCTCTCCCCCTACTCAGAGCTGCTCTTGCCCACTGATCATTCATGCTAGAGGACTTAATAACTCCCACTTATTTGATCTCACTCTCACTGAGAGTGGTCAAATATATAATCCTAGTTTGCGGCTCGCAGGGAACAACCACCCTTCTTCATATCCTAATATTGCTCACCCTGCAAACTGCAAGTCCATAACCCCCCACCCCTTGATTCACCATACTATGTATATCTGTCATCTAACTAATACCTATGAGAATCACATATCCCACATAGGAAATGAGGTTTAACACTCCTGTCACAGAAACTACATTTCATGAACAGGAATTTCGTTATTCGCCTAAAGCATGTATTACGTTTCCAATGTTTGACTTTGTCCCTAAGCAAGTTACCACGCCATAGTTATTTCAGCATTTCTGTTAATATGATTTTCTGCCTAGGACACCAGTGACTTGTAAACCTGTTGTTTATATCATGTGACTGTGTTTTATTTATCTGTTCATTTATCTAATTACGTCAATAAAAACATATTTTTAAAAAAACACTTGCTTTTAAAAATGAAAAGATAATGATAATGCAGTAACTGTAAAAAGGTAAGAACACTTAACAGGATATTTGAATATGTATGCGATCTTCATTGGAATTTCATGGACAACACTTTTAAATGTTAATATAACTATTAAAAATAAATGTATGCATGATAAATCTTGTTAATATAATTTATAAACAATTATTTAGCATAAATGAAGCTCATCTTACCTCTTTAGCGTAAATTAAGTTTGTCACACTTTCTCTAGGTAGCATGGGGTATTGGTGCAGATTAATGTTGCTCACACCTGTCACTCATATTCTGGGTAAGGGAAGATAGGATATTATCTGTCTCATACTAAAATCTGATATATTATTATTATTTAATGTACCCAAATAACCTTATATTGGAGAATTTAAAAGAAGCTTTAAGTTACTTTCTCCAAAAGGCTATGGTTTGTTGTGGTTTAGTCAAAATTGTCAAACAAGATGGCCGTCTTGAAGATCCTGCACTTTCCCAGGTCATGGGGAGGAGCTAAAACACACAGAGAAGTGATAGGAGCTCCTGGGGGAGCTAGATTTTTGATTAACTAATTTTTATAGTTTGTGTCTGTGATTTTGTATGTTTGTAGAAGAGAGTTTGTTTACATTAATATAAAAAGTCCATATGCACTGGATTTACTCAGTAGAGAATATGTTACATACATATAAGCACAATGTAGTAGATATCCTCTACTTTTGTATCTTTTGCATCTTTTGCACTTTTGGTTTCAGATCTTCATAAAAAAGCAATATTAGACAAATATAATCTTTGTTAAGAACAACATTCAGTTTTCAAATTTAATTTTAATGAAGAAAAAAAGGATAATTGGCCACTTAGTTACTGTTGTTTACTTGTAGCATTATTACTAGTTACCATTTTATTTAAGTTTAAGCTGCTGCCCTGTAGACAGTCTACTTAGGAAATAGCAGGCAAAAGGATTTTCATTAACAAGCAAATTCCAGATGACCCCATGAGCAAATATTTTAAGAATTATTTTTTTTCTCTAACGATTCATCCTAAAAATGTTTGTACATGGACATGTTTATTGAATATTCAAATCCTGACTTGGGAATTGTGCAGAAACCATATCCCTGAATTACATGAAATGTTTAATATATTTACCTTTTTAATAATAAACATTTTTTTCCCTGTGTCAAGGGTGCGCCTTTTTGTTGTACATGTTTTGTCTTTGTCTTTGTCCTGCCTTCCTCTGCTGTGATGTGCCTATCATTTCATATGCTTCACTCCTCTCATTCACACAACTCTTACTCTCTCTTGCTCTCATATGACCAACTCCCCCATTTGCTCCATCTTTTACTCTCCCTGTGACCTCCCTTGCCTGTGTCCTTGTAACTTGCTCTTCTCCTGCCTTTTTTCCTAGGCTTTCCTTCCTAACTTCATCCATGTCAATTCCACTCCACTTACTGTATATGAGTCCCTATTACTATTTCTCCTCATGTCTCTCTCCTTGTCACTATCTTGTACTGTCTTTAATCATCTAAATATATCTCTTCTTTAGACTCCCTTGTATCTCTCCATTTATCATGGCCTCTGTCCTCTCTACCCCTCTGACTCCCTCTGTCACACTCCCTTCTCCTTTCTTTCTCCCTCGCTCTGCTCATTCTGAAAAAAATAAAAACCAATAAAGCAAAATTATATTTGTTTTAAATAAAGAGCTGTATGTGGTAATGGGTATGCTTCATATCTGTCTGTATGTGCTATGTGTAAAAAAAGCATGCTTTTACAGAAAAAAAAACACTTTTTTCACAAAAAGTTTCCTGTTTGTCTCTTAGTTTTCTAACTTATCTAGAAAGTTAAAATTCAGGGCTAAACAGGATATTATTCTACTTCTACTAGCAAAACTTTCTGCTAGAGATGTACAGCCAAGAAATTTTCATTTTGGATTAAATTTTCGTTCCGGATATTCAGGGAAATTTGGTTACCAAATATTTGGCGGCTGCACTATTAGGTATACGTTTAGTTTAAAATGAATACTGAATTTTGGAGAACCCACTAAGGTAAGCATTAATCTGTTAAAAAAATAAAGTAAATTAATGAATACTGATGATTTTCGCCCTTGCTTGAACCAACCCCTTTAAACTATTGACCAGTCTCCTTACTTCCATTTGCCTTCAAAGTATTGGAACAACTTATCTATAATGACTAACTCAATTTCTCTCAACTAACTTCTTACTTTACCCACTACAATCTGGTTTCCACCCTAAATACTCAACAGAAACCACTCTTACTAAAGTAACAAATGTTCTGCTATCAGCTAAAGCAAACACACACTATTACTTACTTATTCTTCTGGATCTATCTGCTGCTTTCGACACAGTTGATCATCTTCTACTTTTACAAATCCTACATTCATTTGGCATCCTAGACCCAGCCCTCTCCTGGTTTACTTCATATCTCTTAAAATTGCTTGTTTACAGTTTCCTTTAACCGCATATCCTCTGATCCTTTGCCTCTCTCAGTTGGAGTACCGCAAGGCTCTGTCTTGGGCCCCTTGCTTTTTTCTCTTTATACATCCTCCCTTGGAAAACTGATATCCTCCTTTGGCATTCAGTACCACATATGCTGAAAATCTATCTTTCCTCTCCTGATATCTCTCCCTCTTTACTGAAATAGATTAACAACTGTTTCTCTGCAATATACTCTTGGATGTCCTCACACAATCCTTAAGCCAATATTTCTAAAACTGAACTCCTTCTTATTCCCCCACTCTTTAAAACATCCAACACCCGACAATTCTCTGACTGTTGTAGACTCTATTCTCAACACCTCACCCCAGGTCCACTGTCTTGGAGTCACACTTGACTCTGAACTCACATTCACTCCACACATACTAGTGCTCTCCCAATCCTGTCATGCATACCTAAACAACATCTCCGAAATTTGACCCTTCCTTACTCAGGAAACTTCAAAAATAATTATTAATTCCCTCATTTTGTCAAGCATTAACTACTGCAATCTACCTCCCAAACGCCGCCTCTCCCCCTCCAATCTATTATGAATGCTTCAGCTAGACTCATCTATCTACATCAGCTGCTCAGCTCTGCCAATCTGTACACTGGCTACCCATATACTTTAGAAAACAATTCAAAGTATTAACCCTAACCTATAAAGCACTCAACAACCTCACTGTATTTCCTCTCTCATATCCAGATAGTCCCTGACACGTCCTCTTTGATAAACCTCTGACCTACATCTCTCCACTCCTGTTATCTCTACATCCCCACTCCCTTCCAAGACCTCTCATGAGCTGCTCCTGTCCTCTGGAACTCTCTACCCCACTTCATCAGACATTCTCCAACCTTATATAGCTTCAGACACCCTTTGAAAACTCAACTATTCAGAGAGGCTTACCATCATCCTAACCAAATTAAATCTTAAAGTGCCTTGACTCACTACTGCTACTACAATCCTTATGACAAGTTACCCCAAACCTTATGTCTCTGCACCCTCAACCTGTACCGGTATTTATGTTACTCCATAGGCCTTAACCTAGCTTATACCAGTCTGATATTTAACCCTATCAGTTCCAGACATAGTTAAACACTGCTGCATCAATTTAGTGTTTATGACACATATGGCAGCTATAGTGTTTCCCTAGTCTCATAACCACATACTAATCTTGCTATCTGATTGCTCAAGATTTAAATAATATTACTCAAGGGAGTAATTTATGTTTATTTTTTTCAGTAATCATACCGCAACAAAACCCCACATTTAAACTATCTCTGCGGTTGAGGTTCATAATAAGATTTATCTTATTTTACAGATAAATTGATCCTTACATAATGTGAAGGATATGGCATGAATCTGAATGTAAAATTGTGTTTTTCGCTAATGGTTTTCTATATATTGAAGTAATGATGTTGTCATTAGGTCCTATATCAAGATGTATGTCTAGGTAGTCTATATGAGTCTGATTTTGTTGGCTAGTAAAATTAAGATTGAAAAAATTGGAATTCATATATTCAAAGAACTGATTAATAGTATGTAGCCCATCATCTTTCCATATAAGTATCAGATCGTCTACAAATCTACCGTATAATATTATATTATCAACGAATGGACAGTTTTCTGGAAAAATAAGCCAAAATTCAAGCCAGCCCATGTAGATGTTGGAAAATGCATGGGTGAATTCCGCACCGCTGACTGTACCGCTTTTTTGTAAGTAATATTCACCTTCATAAACAAAATAATTGTCACAAAGCAAGAATTTGGTTATTGATGTTATAAGCATAAAATATTGCTCATCATAATCAGTGTATCTATGTAGCATAGTAGTTAAAGCCTCCAAACCTAGTTCATGGGGTATATTTGAATATAAGGCTGTTAGCCATTTGTATTGTTTAGACCATTGAATATCTGCAACATTTTTAATTAAATAAGAACTATCCCTAATATATTCTGGCAACGCCAGGACTATTGGCTGAAGTACATGGTCAAGCCCTTCACTCAGACTTTCACAAAGGGAACCATTGCTCACCACTATGGGTCTACCTGGGGGGTGAACAGTGGTTTTGTGAATTTTAGGTGTATTCTAAAATATGGAATTCTAGGATCATTCACAACAAGGTAGTCAACCAGTTCTTTCCGTGTAGTTATTTTCTATGGCTGTATCCAATAAAGACATCATCATTTGTTTAAAAGATAAAGTAGGCTTTTAAGGAAGTTTCATGTATAAATCAGTATTGTTTAATTGTGACATCACTTCGTTATGATAGTCAACCTTATTAAGAACTGCTACCGCTCCCCCTTGTCTGATAATGGTGGTGTCTAGTTGTTCTTTATAGTCACTATACTGTTTAGTGGTGTCAAATGGTTTGAGAACTCCAAATAACCGATTTCTTGTAATATAGTATCTCTCTCATTTCTTTATGTTTAACTAGCTGTTTCATACAAATAATGGAGCAGTTGGTTAAATTAGTATTCCATTCTTTCATAAACTCTGGTAAATTCAGTGCAAATGTAAGTTACTTTTTCATTCTAAGTCCTCTAGGGACCCTATTTTCTGTAATATATAAATCAAGAAATTCATTTTCCCACCATAAATTGGTTTCTTTAAATCTCACATTTTCTAAAGAGGAAAAAAAACATAGATAAATCCTCTTCTCTAATAGAATCTGCAATCTGTGAATGCCCCTTTAAAGCATTCTCCATAATTAGCTTACTTTGTTTACATCTATTACCCCTATGGGAATGTTTTCAGTATCCATCATGGAATAATATACAAAATAAATAAGTATATATTAGATTACAATACTAATACAAGTGTGATTGAAAGACATATATGTATAATCTGTCAGTAAGCACTAGTTCTCCCAACAAGAATGTGGTTTACACAGTAAAATACATCAGTATTATCGAAGCAGAAGAAAATGGGCTGTAATTTGCCGCAAATATAGGCCATTAGGCCAATAGTGTTGTCCCAGCTCGTAAAGATGTAGCTCTCTGAGATACAGTTCGTTATTGGAGCATGAGAGTAAAGTTCATGTCTCAATAGAAGTCCGAGAGAAATCAATTTATTTCTATATCTGAAAAACCCGGTCGCTATCCAGTAATATGTGACCACTCACCACAAAGTCCTCAGTGAAATCCCAGCCGGTGCCGAAGTTACCAGGTGAAAAGCCCGCCGTCCTCTGCACCACCCGCCGGTTAAAAAGGAAACGCAAATAGACCTGCGTCGTGGGGTGTGTCTGCCAAGACAGACCAGGATTGGATCCAAGAACAGCTGTGGGAATCTTCGTGTGAGGTCAAACTCTGATGATTTGGATACGTGAGATTGGAGATGAGAAGCAGATACAAGTTAACAAACGCTGGAACAAGGCTGTTGATGAAAGCAGTAAAGCGGCACTCTCCAGCCGCAAATATAATCAGGAACAAGGAGAAAGAAACTGCTATCGGACAACAGGTAGTGCAGTAGAATCCAAATGGAGCATTTATTCAATCACAATCATGAGTAAGTCACAGGTTGAAACACCTGACATGTTTCGCGCAGGCGTACCTGCGCTTCATCAGATGCGATTGATTTCAGGTAACATGTAACTATTAAAAGACTAAGTGGACCAATCACTATGACCCGTGCATACCCTGCCCCCTTCTGACTTGTTAACCCTTAAATAGCTTGTCAGTATATTCAAACCGATAAGGTCTGCCAATATGGCCATGGGTATAGAAAGGAGGGGGTGAACCAGGTGGTCCATGAGTAATACATAAATGTATAGATTATTTTCAAGTCATGTATACAAAATTGTACATAAATAATAAAAAGATTATATATGAAATACATATGTTCTTATACAGGAGCACTATCTATTTTATACATATTTACATATAGAAATGGAAAAAAGCATAAGTGGTCAATATTTGTATATTTAAGTCATTCTCCTTATATGCTCATATAGTTGCTAAACATTACATAAAATAACATAAATAAAAACGTTAAATAGCAACTTTCCTATTACAAATTGTGTATTGTAAGCAAAGTAAAATAAAAAATATATAAGGTTAATAAGAACTAAAGAACATATAAGAAAAATAAATAAATCTAAAACATATTACAGAACATAAATATAATCATTACATACAGCGCAATAAAAACATAAACATATGAAAAGAAAACAGAGAAAAGAAAAATAACAATAATATGTATTCTTAATGCTGTTAGACAGGTAATCTTAAATTGATCATTCCTTCAATGTATGTCCATGAAATTACACAACAGTATATAACAATCTATTATACAGTCTGATAGTGTACAGTAGTTGAAGAGAAAATACACACATTGGAAAAGAGGTTAAAGAGATCGAAGAAATAAGAAACAAGATAGGCCACATATATATATATATATATATATATATATATATATATATATATGTGTGTGTGTGTGTGTGTGTATATATTTCTATATACATGTGTATTTATATATTTACATATTTATATATACTGTATATATATATATATATATATATATATACTGTATATATAATATATATATATATATATATATACATACACACACACACTTTGGAGCCCTTTCCACTCAAATACCTTAAAACTAAACTATTTTAATCAATTTTTATATGTTGTAATGTGCTACTATATATTTACTATAAATATTTTACATTCCAATGTTCCATATTTTATATATAAATATATATATATACACATGCATACATACAGTATATCTGTATATATTATTATATATATAGGAATAGATATTTATTTTTAAAACATTTATATATATTTAAAATGAAAAGAAAATGTTTTTCTATTTGTAGAACATTGGAATGTTAAATATTCATAACTTTGGCTTTAGCACTGTAGGTCTAACACAGTGTTGCGTTAGCGCGCAAGTGATAAGTGTTATAAAAATTTTAAAGTGCGCTCTATTGTGGTCATGATATCTGAAGTCCTGAAGTAAGCGCTTTGTGTTTCGCGCAAGCAATTTACTTTAAACTTGCAATATGCATGATAACCCGCCTGTGTTAAAAGTTTACTTCCTGCAGTATTTGTGCGAGAGCGAAAGTGCTAAATAGCACACCATTTGTAATCTAGTTTTTTAACCTTTGTTCCCCAGAACCATAAGAAATGATTTATGTCTGTTACTAGGGTTTAATAATGTATCAATTCTTTATGCATAAATATTCATAAACCTACCCCTTAAATTTACCTGTCTGCTCATTCTTTGCCGAAGTTTTGATTTTTATTCTCCACATAAATAAAATTCTAAGATGTTTAATCAAAGCTCTTTCAAATGTATGATCAATTATTTTCTATGTAATATTCCTTTAAAAGAAAAAAACATAAAATATAAATTTTGGTACTGACCATATTCATACCTAAGTTATAATTAAATCATGAATAACTTAAAGGGGCAGGGCACTGTAACACTTTCTGCCCTTTAATTTGTTCCCAGTGATTCATTTTACTTGCTGGAGTGTATTACATTGTTTACAAATAGCTCCTTTACTTGGGATTGTTTCTGGGTAGGGCTGACTATAGGCGCATGCAGCAGAAAGCTGGAGTGGCAGGCATGTGAGGATTTGAGCCTCTGTGCAGCTGCACACACTGCTTTCTTCAGTCTTGAGGCTGTGTGACTCATCTGTATCCATGCAGCCTTGGGCAGACAGCATCCAGTCTGTTGGTCCCCTTAGCCCTGCTCTTTCTGCTGTGGCTCTAAGATTAACTAACTGAAGTTTGTTAGGAGAACAGTGCTTTGTAGTAAGGTGTCAGTGGGAAGAATAAGTGAGTGTACACATGCCCCTCCCCCATGCAGCATTGTCTAGTGCAGGATGAGAGGGAACTTGTTCCTAGCAAAGAAGTGACATGTGCTGCTGTGGCTGATGTACAGTGTCATGCTGATACTTCACACATTAAGGTAAGGTTTATTTTTATAGGTTTTTTGTCTCTCTGTCTCAGATTTTACAACTTCCCATAGTAGTTCTGCTTTTCCAGTCAGTAAACTTACATTTGTATGCACCTCCATGCTTCCTCCTCAGTCTTTACCTTGCTTTGCTCCTGTTGGCTGCCCTAAATCTCTTTAACCAGCTAACCTCACACCAGAATCACATTCAAAAGCATATTAAATTAATCCAGAGTGGAGGAATTTATATATTTATTTACTTATTAGTACTGCTAAGGTCCAGTTTCACATATTGCATTTTTTTTTAATGATTAGCCCATTAAAATTGATTTAGTTGTTTTTTGTTATGTTGGGGTGGAGAGCGAAAATTGCATGGGGGGGGGGGGGGCAAGAAAATGTTTGCCCAGGGTCCAGTCAATATTAAAGATGGCCCTGCCTTTAGACTGTAATCTCTTTCTCCTGTACTAGATCTGTATAGTCTTGTAAGTTTTTGTATGATTTTGTATCTTATCACAAACCCTTGTCATTGTAAACCCCTATGTCTGTACCCTTCACTGCATAATTTTGTGGTGCTATACAAATACATGATAATAATAATAATAATAATAATAATAATAATAATAATAATAATAATAATAATAATAATAATAATTATTATTATTATTATTATAATAATAATAATAATAATAATTATAATAATAATAATAATATAAATTGTAAAAAAAGGCCTAGGGCTCCATGTACTAAGCAGTCAGCAAGCTACCCGCAACAAATCTCACGTCAAAACTCGCAAACTGATATGTACAAAGCCGTCAATTATGTTAAAACTCGCATCTTTAAAATTGCGAGCGTACTTATCCTCCAAACCTCGCTACCTCTCCATTTTTTACTGTAATTAGACACATTTGACCACCAACTCGCCAAAAACAAATGTACTAAAAAATCTATTTGTCCGCTCTCGTCAATCTCCTCCCCCACCTCGTTATTTTTGCCTCGCCACCTTTTAGGTGGCGGGCAAGGTACAAAACAATAGGAAAGCCACTCTAGACGCCAGTCTATACATATATAAAAGGCAGTAATATCAGCATTGTACTTACATTGTTCATTTCAGCAGCTATGGAGAGAATTCTGTTTTTGTTTATTCTCCGTTTGATGCAAATCCGGGCTAGAAGACAGAATACTGGAAATGTAGCTAATCGTATCGTTAGAAGAAGGAGAGTTCGTGTCCCCCGTGTATTCCTTCCACGGGTTGGTTTGCACGGCCTTTCTGACCGAGAGATCATACAAAGATTCCGGCTTGATCGTGAATCGATATTACACCTGTATCGAGAGATTGAAGATCATTTGGAGCCGATGACTGCTCGTTCACAAGCTATTCCGGGACTTCTGAAACTATTAGCTGCATTGCATTTTTTTGCAACAGGCTCCTTTCAGGCAGTTTCTAGCGTCATTATTGGAATGAGTCAATCTGCTTTTTCACGCCACTTATCCAAAGTAATAGGGGCTATGATGGTTATTTTTCATCGATATGTTTGTTTGCCATCTACCCCTGAAGAATGGCAATCTATCAAGTCAAATTTCTATAGGATGGCTGGGATGCCCAATGTCCTAGGTGCCATAGACTGTACCCATGCTGCTGTAAGACCACTTCAAGCTCGTGAGGAGATCTAAAGGAATAGAAAGCATTTCCATTCCTTGAATATCCAGATGCTCTGTGACCCCAACATGAGGATTATCAGTGTCCGTTCTAACTTTCCTGGCTCCTGTCATGATTCTTACATCTTAAGGCAGACTGGGTTATACCGAAAGTTCGAGGACGGAAATATGCCTGACGGATGGCTTCTAGGTAAGCATAACTGGCGTCTAAATTGGTCTCTCATTTCAATGTAGAAAAACTGCGCCCAATTTGTCGACTGTAATCTGTATAGTTTAAATTTGTATTGTATAGTTCTGAATCTTTATAATTATTCTTATATTAATATTTATATTTATTATATCTTCTATTAGGAGATGGAGGGTACTCATGTACAGAATGGCTGTTGACTCCCTATAACAACCCACAGACCAGAAGTCAAGTACGTTTCAATGAAGCTCACCGATCTACCAGGGGGATTATTGAGAGGACTTTCGGTCTTTTGAAAATGCGGTTTCGATGTCTTGATCGTTCTGGTGGTGCTATGCAGTATGCACCAGAGAAAGTTGCAAAAATTATATTAGTTTGCTGCATACTGCACAATATAGCGATTAAAAGAGGCTGTCCATTAGAAGATGAAGATCCAATAGATGCTGATGATTTACCAGAAGAAATATGTGTAGAACAAGCTAATAGGCGTGGAAATGCAACAAGGGACATGGTTTCAGAACAATATTTTGAAGATTAAAGTTTCAGTTGATCAATAAAAAACTTTCTTTATTAACTTGTCTCCATTTTTTTTTTTAAGAATTAAGGTTATTAAAAA
This sequence comes from Bombina bombina, assembly GCF_027579735.1. Taxonomy (NCBI): domain Eukaryota; kingdom Metazoa; phylum Chordata; class Amphibia; order Anura; family Bombinatoridae; genus Bombina; species Bombina bombina. The sequence continues at coordinate 1,311,958,118 of NC_069499.1, forward strand.
TCACTCATGATAAACAGTTAAATACATAACAGTTGTTGCTCTTCAATTATCAAAGGTTTCAAATAAATAAAGTTTATGATCAAAGTTATTACAGATAATATATTATAGGTAATACATTGTCTTTGTGACATCACACTAGTGTCTACAGCTGCTCTCACTCTTTTACATAATGTGATTAGTGTAATGTAATCCCTCCATAGCTGATGCTAATTAATTGTATTGTGTCATTGAATTGTAGCTGTAACAAGCGACAGTATATTCAACAGTGCTTTATGTTATCAGATAGGATTTTTGAGTTAAAAAAGACTTGCTCAATTTTTAACAGCTACTAGGTTTTCCCATATTCAAATAAATACCTTAAGGGCTTACTCTTAACACTTATTTTCTTATCCTTTATAATATATTTTTCCAATTAAGATTTGTTAAAAGAATAGTGGCATATAGAAAATTATGGCAAATAAATTATTTTATTACAAAATTACAATCTTTAAACATTATATATTAACAATTGTAAACCAAAGTAACTTGTAATACATATAAACACATATGAAAAAAAAGAAAATGTTTAGAAACAAAATAAGAATTGTAAACCAAAATAAATTTTAATACATATAAACACATATGAAACAAAGAAAATGTTTATAAAAAAATAACAATTGTAAACCAAAGTACATTTTAATACATATAAACACATCTTAAAAAAATAAAATGTTTAGAAACAAAATAAAAATTGTAAACCAAAATAAATTTTAATACATATAAACACATCTGAAACAAAGAAAATGTTTAGAAACAAAATAACAATTGTAAACCAAAGTAATTTTTAATACATATCAACACATCTGAAACAAAGAAAATGTATAGAAACCAAATATCATTTGTAATAACTATAAACATCGATATTTACAAACCTTCATAAAATACATTAATCTACATATACATTATATTTTTTTCTATTTTTCGGGGATACATATCTATATCAATGCGCTAATGATTGACATAACGATTAATCACGTCATCGTCTAACATGTCGCGTCCTGAACCTTTTGGTGCTGGAGAATTGGTGATATTAGTTTATGCCATGGATAAATATTTCCCTAAACGGATTGGTGGTGTGAGGGGAGTGAGACAGGAATGCAGAGACAAAATTAAATACGAGATGCTGAGAAGAATGCATCGTATTTCAAAAATTAAAAGAACAAGATGACAGTGTCTTAGAAAATATAGTGATTTGAAGAGAAGAGAACCGAAGTACTATAAATCGATTCGAAGATTGATAAGGACATGTAAGTTTCAAAATTATATATGAAATAATTTTTTATAATATAAAAAAAGGGTTTATTTTTGAACTGCGTCATCATTGACGAATCCAGGACAATATTATTTTCTGAGTGTTACTTTGACTATATTAGTATATACAATTGCAAAAAGTTACAAAAGTAAGCACGCAGAACTGAGTTAGTAGATTCAAATTTAACTATATTACTATATACACTTAAAAGGTTAGAAAAGTTAGCATACAAAAATGAGTTAGTAGAGTAAAATATAACTATATTTGTATATACCATTGAAACATGCAGAACTGAGTTAGTAGAATAAAATATAAATATATTACTATATACCATTGAAACATGTTAGAAAAGTAAGCATGCAGAACTGAATGTTTTGAAAACAAAAAATTACTTTGAATAATTTTTTTTTTTTATTCCAATTTTTTTTTAGATATATGTTTATAGATATGAGAAGTAGGAGAATGAAGTGTGAACACCCACCACGCTACCTAAGGTCAATGTTGGTGCAAACACCCAGAAGTGAAGCTCTTTCTCCACCTTTGCCAATAACACTATTGGATATTGAATTATCTCCAAATCCATATGAAATTTTTCATAAAAAGACACAGACAGATAATGACTTATTATTTAACTTTTAAATCATATATTTTAGGTTTTGGTTTAAAAAGTTTTAGCATGCAATATTAATCAAGTTCCTAATTTACTTCTATTATCATTTTTTTCCTCATTATCTTTCTATCTTTATTTGAAAAAGAAGGCATCTAAGCTAAGGAGCCAGCCAATTTATGGTTGAGCAGCATGGACAGCACTTTTTGATTGGTTCTGTCCAATTAGCAAGTACAACACAGTTGGTTCACCAAAAATGGGCTGGCATCTAAACTTACATTCTTGCTTTTCAAATAAAGATACAAAAAGAATGAAGTAAAATAGAAAGTTTATTTAAATTGCATGCACTATCTGAATAATGAAACTTAGAAATTGGGTTCAATGTCCCTTTTAATGATTATTATTATTGTTTTAAATAATATATCCTAGGTTTTTGATTTAATAGTTTTCTATCTTTATCTTTGTAATTACGTTCATAGATATTACCATGGAAGACATGGAAAATAGTATGGAAATGGAAGAATCTCAAAATCCTGATAGTGTGACAATATTTGAAGCCTTGAGTTCAGATGATACTCAACCAAGGATAGAAGTTTTACCAACAATGATGGTAGATAAAGGTATGTTTCATACTCAGTAATCTTAAATCTAAGAAAATCAAAGTTTTAACTAATACATATTGTATATTTCAAATAGGAGTTGGCTCAGATGAAAGCTTTAAAGGAGTGGACATAAGTGTAGAAGCTAATATAGTAGATAACCTAGATAACAGCACATCAGGAGGTAATATTTGTGATGAAAAACCCTATCATACATTGCATATGTATATGAAAATTGAATTAAAATTTGCTTTGCATTTATTTTTCTACAGATTTATCTTCAACATCAACTATTGAAACTGCAGACAAAAGTAGTCAGAGTTGTCTTGAAGATCATGTTAAACAAAAAATTTCTAAAATTAGGGCAACTTTGGGAATGTTAATGGAGCAAGTAGATTTTTTATACCGTAAATATGTTATTTGATTTCATTTTTTGTTTTGTCATGATGATTGTCACAAGAATGACAATTAATAACTGAGAAAAACTTTTGTGTTGAAGAATAAAAAGTGATTTTGAATTTATGTAAATAAACTTTTTTTTGGGCATAAAAAAATTTGTCTTTATTAAATAATAACATTTTAAACTTAAAGAACACAAAAACTAACTTATTAAACAATATATCGATGAAAAAAAATTAACAGTGACTAATATAGTGTTATAAATAATAAACTAAATGTTCACTCCAGACGTGGCCTCTTTGGGTCTGTTGTACCCTCCCTTTCACTGACAATAGCCAACAGAGAGTGTAATGTCCTTTCACTGATGGTTAAAGCTCTGTTAATTTGCTGTTTTTTCTCTTCATCCATCCGCCTCTGCCACTGGAACATTTCTCTTTGCAGCTGTAATTTCTGCATTTCAATCTCATTCCTTTGCATTTCTATTTCAACATTTTTTTTCTGACAGAGCAGCCCAGCGGTCAATATTAGTGTTAATAATATTTTGCATTTCTCTGTGGTCCTCTCTGTATTGCCTTGGAAGTGTCAACATTTCCCTCAATCCAACATCGGTCAATAGTCCTTCTGCCGGTGTATTGTCAATATTTAGACCACCTGTTTGCAGTGCAATTGGTGGTGCCTGTGTTTCAACAGGTTCCTCAAGGTTTTCCGGTGTGTGAATTTCATCTGGTTGCGCATCTCCAAAATCTTCAAGAATATCTGGAGTCTCACTTCCATCATGCCCTCCTGGTGGTTCATCTTGAATGGGATTTTCCACTATCGGCATGAGATTGATAGTGATCTCCCTTGATGAGTTTTCTTCTTCTAGATCAAGACATAACAAATTGTTAGTAATTAAAAATAAAATGTTCTAAAAACACTTGCAGAAATAGAATAGAAGGAGAGAGCAGATACAACCGTCATACACCAATTTAAGTTATATTATATATATATATATACATATGTGATACATACCATCAAATAATGGAGATGAATGTCCAGTCAATCGCTGGAAAAGACGTCCCAAATCACCTATAAAAAAATAAATAAAATAAAAATAAATAAATAAAATAAAAAGTTTTTTTAGTCAATGTAACCATATATTCAAACGCTATTACATTCAGTGAAATTTCTATTTGGAAAATTATTAATGGAAATGTACTTTGCAATTAACTGGACACTGAAGCAAAAATAATATTTTTGAGAATAAGATATATAGCATGGAATTTCAATCAACTTTCTTATGTAATACTATGATCAATTCTCAAAAAGAAAATAATGATAACATTTAAACCAATAGAAAGTTGCTTACAATTGCATGCATGCTCTACACGAATCCTCATTTAAAAAAAATTGTACAGTGTCCCTTTCATGAAAATCTATGATCATTGCTATTTGTCCTTCAAATTACATTCCATCTGTAAAAGATCTCGAACTAGAATATGTCAATAATGACATTTGACATTTAAAAAAAAAAATAAAAAAAAAAAATTGATAGATAAAAGAGATAAAACACACAACATTGAAATTATTCATTTGCAAAGTACTTACCAGTTGTTCTACCAACACCAGTTTCTGGAGTGCTGGTCCTTACATCCGGAAGTGTGTCCGCCGAGGAAGTTGTGTGTGTAACATTAGATGTGGAGCATATTAATTGTCCATGTGTAAAACTGGCCGAAGGTTTGGAAACAGCTGAACTGGGTGGTCTGTAAACCGCAGAAGATGAAGTAGAACAAGTGGGCACTTCGTTACTCCTCATAGGCTCTGCTTGTGTTGTTGGCGTTGCTTTAAAAAAAAAAAAAAAATACTTTAGGTTTATTTTTATTTCTAGTTGAAACTGAAAGCTAAAAGTGTTAATAATAATAATTACAGCAGTGAATGAAGGCTCAATCATTAAAGGGACAAGCCAACCACCTTTTTTATTTTATGATTTAGAAAGAGAATGCAGTTATAAACATCTTTATAATTTACTTATATTATCTAATTTGTTTTATTCTCTTGATATTCTTTGTTGAAAAGCATTTGATTGCTGCACAAAGAAGCCTCGTATGATTGGCTCAACATGTGTATTTATTTTTCTTCAACTAAGAATATCTAGAAAATAAAGCCAAGGAAATAATGGAAGTAATTTGTAATGTTGTTTCTATTCTCTATCTGAATCATTAAAAAAAGATTTTGGGTTTAGTGGCCCTTTAAAGGGACATGAACAAATAAAATTTCCTTTACAAATTGCATAAGAAAATGCTTTTTCAAAAATATTTAATTGTATTATGTTTTTGCCTTCATTGGATTTTTATACTTTGATGAAAAGCAAATCTATACAGGCACAGTAAATGATCATTGGTTGATGCACATAGATGGTTCATGTGACTGCGTCAACTATGTGCATAGCTATATCTGAAAAAAGTATATGTTTATAAAGCGGAGAACAATTTTGAAAGATGTTAAAAATAATATTCTATAGTCAAATAACGCAACATGGAAGTCAATAGATCAGAAATTTAAGAAGGCATGTGATCTGGGGTTAGTCTCATGATTAATGTCGGACATACAATATTTTTTTAATAGTTTCAAATTACATTATTTCTATTGTCATTATCTCTTTAAGGTTTCTATGCAATACTGGTTTGAAAATAAACACATGGGTGTTATCTTTAGGGATCACTATATTAATAATCAACAAATCTTTAGTTCCGTTAGACCTTTAAAAAAAAGGCACTATAACAACCCTATTATTGTACAATCCCTTATACATATATGTGACATAAATGATTACAGTATTTGGGGCCTAAATGGCCTATATAGATTCAGATACTGAAGCGTAAGAAGTCAGATAATGTTATTTTAAAGAAATATATGTTCAACTATGTTGTACATTTACCTCTTAAATCACTGTCACAATCATCCGTTATGCCAGTGATGATCTCTGGTCCCAGACGCTGAACAAGCTTCTGCTCGTAATCATTGAGGTCTGCCACATATGCTGGTCCACCTCCGGTAGCACGTGCCAATTTTTTTTCTCTGGCCAATTTAGCTTTGGCAAAACGTTTAATGTCGTTGTAACGCTTCTTCAGCTGATCGACATCCTTTTTTCCTGGACCCTGGGCACTAACAGCATCGCTGATCCTTTGCCAGATCTGCTTCCTCCTAGAAAAATTTGTCTGTTTGACACGACATCCAAACAAATAATCATAAGAGTCAATAATCATGTCAATCAAAACGACGTTTTGCTGATGAGAAAAGTGAGGATTCTTGGATTTTGAAGCGGTTTCAGATCCAGATGAAGCCATATCGAATTTGTAAATAAAGATCACAAAAACGAGCGCTCTGTAATTACTCTCCAAAAATTTTGGAACAATAATAAAGTTGTTTAGAAAAGTTGTACATTTATAGGAGCAAAATTCTATTCCCGCGACTACTATGACGTTCATGACACCTTACATGTCACGTGTTAACAATTGGCCAGACAATTCAACTGAAAGTTAAGTACATCAGCTTAGTCGCGGCGAGCGAGGCGTCAAATTTATCAATATTCCGCCACTGCTCGCGGCGGGCTAGACGTGTCTATTTATTGTGGGATTATTATTACATAGCAACAGCGGACACCATTTCGCCCGCGGCGAGTAACGGCGAGTTTAGCCGCGTCTAAAATGACGGATGAATTGACGGCTTCGTACATGGAGCCCCTAGATTCAATTAAGATTTTAGCTGGAACTAATATCTTATGGAAAAAAAACTTGCTTGCAGCTGTAATTTGTGAGTTAAGCTCCGTTTTAGTAGAGCTGAAATGAGTCATGCTGTGAAAAGCACATGACAAAAATGCATTCTAAACCGTACAGAACAAACTATTTAAAATGGAAAATAAATCTCTAGAAAAGTGTCCGTTCTAACATATGCAATTAAAAAAATCTTGAAATAAGAAAAGAAAAAAAAGAAACATCTTTATAAGCTTCAAAATAATGAGACATAACTGACTGACAAGATATCTCACAAAAATATTATAATTGTTATAAATTCTCAATACTGGGGCAAGGTATTGGTAAAAATTCCCAATTACTCCTCTAGAATGCCTCAGATCTACCACGGCTAACTCTAGAGATACCTTGTATTCTATCCAGCGAGACTCCTTTTCCATAACAAAACACAACAGAATATTTTACACTTACTAAGTCCCGAGAAGTTCAATACCTCAAGGCTATAAAATGCAAATCATTTTAAAACATCCTTACAGGGAGAGAACATAAAAGGAGGGTGTGTTCTTCACTGGCTTCATACACATAGAAAAATGACAGAGACAGTTCAAGCTTTAGGGTAAAAGTTTAAAAGCTCAACATGTATTCATAGTTGCAGTAAAATTATTTTACATCACCATCAGCCAACATCAGCCACTGGCTGCACTAAACTTCAGTTTTTATCCCATTATCCAAAAGGAAATAAATACCAACTTAATCCGTATACTCACAAACAAAAGGGCTGCTCAAAGACTTTAAAAACTCTTCTGTTGTAAAAGATGTTTCAAATAACTGGTTGTAATACTCAGATGTCACATCAAACAGCTGCACTTTGTTATTCCCTTTTTATGCCAGTTTTATTTAAGTGTCATTGAATGATACTGTTTGCTTAAAGGGATACTGAACCAAAATATTGTTCTTTCATGATTCAGATAGAGCATGCAATTTTCAGCAACTTTCTTATTTACTCTTATTATACATTTGTCTTTGATCTCTTGGTATCTTTATTTGAAAAGCATGTAAGCATAGGAGCCGGGCCATTTTTGGTTCAGCACCCTGCATGACTCTTGCTTATTGGTGGCTACATTTAGCCACTAATCAGCATGCGCTACCCAGGTGCTGAACCAAAAATGGGGCAGGCTTGTAAGCTTACATTCCTGCTTTTTCACATAAAGATACCAAGAAAATGAAGAAAAATTGATAATAGGAGTAAATTAGAAAGTTGCTTAAAATTGCATGCTCTATCTGAATAAAGGAAAACAATATAGGTTCAGTATCCCTTATATAAATTATTGTTTTTTTTCTTAAGTCACCAGTTTTTTTTAGAAAATACCTTACACTTGCAAACATTTGATTTTCAAGTGCTCCTGTTGTAATTATTGTTTTTTTTTCATATTGCTAGTGGTCCTAATGATATATTATGTATAAAGCACCTCATGTTAATGGCAGGAACGTCCACTAACAAAAAGCTGAAAAAAATAGGTTAAGCAATTCTTAATGAATTTCATGATGTCGCCTTCATAATAACCCCCCTTAGCAACCTCACAAGATCTATGGGGCCGAATTATCGTTGTGCAGATGGACATGATCATATCCGCCGCTCATCAATAAATGCTGACAGCATACGCTGCTTCTTAACTACTGTTTTCGGCGAGCATGAAGGCTCACGCGAAAACAGCAGCATTCCGCTCCATTTGGGCCTTGATAAATTGGCCCCAATGACTATAGGCCATTGCATCAATTTGTCGAAGCATTTTCCCATTGCTTCTTTGCTACTTCCTTCCATAAAGGTCTTGGGATTTTCTTTTTGAAATTGCGATAAATATCTAAAAATAATGTTACAAAAAAGTACTCAATAATATACTGTCATGTTCTAAATTAATACTCAGTGCAAATCATCTCAACATTTGACGAAACTCATAGGCTAGAATTAAATGGCTTATAACTTCTATAACCATGTTTAAACAGTAATAAACCTCTAGGGGCCCATTTATCAAGCTACGTATGGAGCATGAAGGGCCGTGTTTTTGGCGAGCCTTCAGACTCACCAGAAACACCAGTTATGAAGCAGCAGTCTAAAGACTGCTGCTCCATAACCTGTCCGCCTGATCTGAGGAGGCGGACAGAGATTGTGTGAAATCAACCCGATCGAATATGATGGGATTGATTGACTCCCGTGCTAGCGGGCGATTGGCCACAAATCTGCAGGGGGCGTAGTTGCACCAGCAGTTCACAAGAGCTGCTGGTGCAATGTTGAATGCGGAGAGCAATACGCTTTCCGCATTCAGCAATGTCTGTCGGACATGATCTGCTGATCGGATCATGTTGGACAGACATTTGTTAAATAGGCCCCCTAGTCTTTATTTTCCCCAAAATTAAAATAGAGCTGTTTATTTTTCAGCTGCAATGCACCAGTTGCATTAATGGTTATTTTAAAAGTATTTATTCATATTTTTAAAAGTAAATTTCATCAGATCTGCCAAGTCACTTGAGGAATCATAAAAGTAAAAACAGATATTGAATGCTCTACAGCTCAAAAAGGGACATTTCTGGATGACAAATGCAGTTCAACATAGAAGGAAATTAAATGCATTTTTTTTCACTTGTCTTTGTATTTTGTATACTGTGAATAGCCAAGCATTTAGGGATACAATTCTTAAAATGTACATTAGGAATTTGCATTCTATGACATGTAAAATGGGCCTCACTGTGATAGCGAGTGGGTAGAACAAATCTTACATGTGTCTGACTATTTCTTGTAGGTCTAAGTGAAAGACACAAAAGCCTTTTCTGTCTTCATTCTGAGGAAATCACAGTTTTAAATTTCTCATTGAAGGGACATGAAACTCAAAATGTCCTTACCTTTAGCACTCTGGAGAGCCATGCTGAACCCGATCCTTTATCACAGAGCCCCAGGGGTCGCTAATATGAGACTTAGGGGCCTAGTTATCAAGCCGTCAACCTCAAATATGCTGGAATTCCGCAGCATATTTGTGGCAAGGCTGATTCGCCTTATTTATCAAAGGCTAGAGACCGGCAAAAGTAGAATTTTGTGACGTAAGCTTCGATCCGCCGGACTCAGTCCGACACAGATCGATTCTTACGTCACTCCAGATGTTCCGCACACAAGTGCGGCACTATCTGACTACTTTTTCTAGTTATCAAAAAACTAGCAGGTACGCTCAGCACTTTTCCGGCCCAGCGTACCTGGTTTTCAATCCGCCGCCCTGGAGGCGGCGGATCCCATAGGAATCAATGGGAGTCTAATAGTGAAAGTACAAGTTCGCTGCTGCCAGACATCCCATTGATTCCTATGGGAGATGTCTGCACCTAACACCCTAACATGTACCCTGAGTCTAAACACCCCTAATCTGTCCCCCCTACACCGCCGCAACCTAAACCGCCGCTCCCGGAGCCCACCGCAAGCTACTCTATACATATTAACCCCTAAACCGCCGCTCCCTGACACCGCCGCAACTATAATAAATGTATTAACCCCTAAACCGTCGCTCCCAGACACCGCCGCAACCTACATTATACCTAGTAACCCCATACTGCCCCCCCCCAATACCGCCGCCCTCAATAATAAAGTTATTAACCCCTATCCTGCTGATCCCGCACCTCGCCTCAACTAAATCAATAGTTTAACCCCTAAACCGCCGCTCCCGGACCCTGACGCAACCTATATTAAATTTATTAACCCCTAATCTGCCCCCCCTACACCGTCGCCACCTATAATACATTTATTAACCCCTATCCTGCCCCCCACTACACCGCCGCCACTGTAATAAAATTATTAACCCCTAAACCTAAATCTAACACTAACCCTAACACCCCCCTAACTTAAATTTTAATTAAATAAATCTAAATAATATTTCTATTATGAACTAAATTAATCCTATTTAAAACTAAATACTTACCTTTAAAATAAACCCTAATATAGCTACAATATAAATAATAATTATATTGTAGCTATCTTAGGATTTATTTTTATTTTACAGGTAACTTTCAATTTATTTTAACTAGGTACAATAGCTATTAAATAGTTATTAACTATTTAATTGCTACGTAGCTAAAATAAAGAGAAATTTACCTGTAAAATAAAAACTAACCTAAGTTACAATTACACCTAACACTACACTATACTTTAATAAATTATTCCTGTTTAAAACTAAATACTTACCTGTAAAATAAACCCTAAGATAGCTACAATGTAATTAATAATTACATTGTAGCTATTTTAGGATTTATATTTATTTTACAGGTAACTTTGTATTTATTTTAGCTAGTTAGAATAGTTATTAAATAGTTATTAACTATTTAATAACTACCTAGCTAAAAGAAATACAAAATTACCTGTAAAATAAATCCTAACCTAAGTTACAATTAAACCTAACACTACACTATCATTAAATTAATTAAAAAAATTAACTACAAATAACTACAATTATATACAATTACATAAACTAACTAAAGTACAAAAAATTAAAAAAGCTAAGTTACAAAAAAAAAAAAATAGGTTACAAACATTTAAAAAATATTACAACAATTTTAAGCTAGTTACACCTAATCTAAGCCCCCTAATAAAATAACAAAGCTACCAAAATAAAACAAATTCCCTACCCTATTCTACATTAAAAAAGTTCAAAGCTCTTTTACCTTACCAGCCCTTAAAAGGGCCTTTTGTGGGGCATGCCCCAAAGAAAACTGCTCTTTTGCCTGTAAAAGAAAAATACAACCCCCCCAACATTAAAACCCGCCACCCACATACCCTTAATCTAACCCAAACCCCCCTTAAAATAACCTAACACTAATCCCCTGAAGATCATCCTACCTTGAGTCGTCTTCACTCAGCCGAGCAGCGATGGAACCGAAGAGGAGATCCGGAGCGGCAGAAGTTATCCTCCAAGGGGCGCTGAAGAAATCTTCCATCCGATGAAGTGATCCTCCAGTCGGCACTGAAGAAGTCTTCCATCCGGGCGATGTCATCTTCCAAGCGGCGCTGAAGAAGTCTTCTATCCGGGCGATGTCATCTTCCAAGCGGGGTCTTCAATCTTCATCCCACCAACGCGGAACATCGTTCTTTCCCGACGGGCTACCAACGAATGAAGGCTCCTTTAAGGGACGTCATCCAAGATGGCGTCCCTTCAATTCCGATTGGCTGATAGAATCCTATCAGCCAATCGGAATTAAGGTAGGAAAAATCTGATTGGCTGATTGAATCAGCCAATCAGATTCAAGTTCAGTCCGATTGGCTGATCCAATCAGCCAATCAGATTGAGCTCGCATTATATTGGCTGATCGGAACAGCCAATAGAATGCGAGCTCAATCTGATTGGCTGATTGGATCAGCCAATCGGATTGAACTTCAATCTGATTGGCTGATTCAATCAGCCAATCAGATTTTTCCTACCTTAATTCCGATTGGCTGATAGAATCCTATCAGCCAATCGGAATTGAAGGGACGCCATCTTGGATGACGTCCCTTAAAGGAGCCTTCATTCATCCGTAGTCCGTCGGGAAAGAAGGATGTTCCGCGTCGGCGGGATGAAGATTGAAGATTGAAGACCCCACTTGGAAGATGACATCGCCCGGATAGAAGACTTCTTCAGCGCCGCTTGGAAGATGACATCGCCCGGATGGAAGACTTCTTCAGCGCCAACTGGAGGATCACTTCATCGGATGGAAGATTTCTTCAGCGCCCCTTGGAGGATAACTTCTGCCGCTCCGGATCTCCTCTTCGGTTCCATCGCTGCTCGGCTGAGTGCAGACGACTCAAGGTAGGAGGATCTTCAGGGGATTAGTGTTAGGTTATTTTAAGGGGGGTTTGGGTTAGATTAGGGGTATGTGGGTGGTGGGTTTTAATGTTGAGGGGGTTGTATTTTTCTTTTACAGGCAAAAGAGCTGAATTCTTTGGGGCATGCCCCACGAAAGGTCCTTTTAAGGGCTGGTAAGGTAAAAGAGCTTTGAACTTTTTAAATTTAGAATAGGGTAGGGAATTTTTTTTATTTTGGGGGCTTTGTTATTTTATTAGGGTGTTTAGATTAGGTGTAAGTAGCTTAAAATTGTTGTAATATTTTTTAAATGTTTGTAACTTATTTATTTTATTTTTTGTAACTTAGCTTTTTTTATTTTTTGTACTTTAGTTAGTTTATGTAATTGTATTTAATTGTAGTTATTTGTAGTTAATTTATTTAATTAATTTAATGATAGTGTAGTGTTAGGTTTAATTGTAACTTAGGTTAGGATTTATTTTACAGGTAATTTTGTATTTCTTTTAGCTAGGTAGTTATTAAATAGTTAATAACTATTTAATAACTATTCTAACTAGCTAAAATAAATACAAAGTTACCTGTGAAATAAATATAATTCCTAAAATAGCTACAATGTAATTATTAATTACATTGTAGCTATCTTAGGGTTTATTTTACAGGTAAGTATTTAGTTTTAAATAGGAATAATTTATTAAAGTATAGTGTAGTGTTAGGTGTAATTGTAACTTAGGTTAGTTTTTATTTTACAGGTAAATTTCTCTTTTTTTTAGCAAGGTAAGCTATTAAATAGTTAATAACTATTTAATAGCTATTGTACCTAGTTAAAATAAATTGAAATTTGCCTGTAAAATAAAAATAAATCCTAACATAGCTACAATATAATTATTATTTATATTGTAGCTATATTAGGGTTTATTTTAAAGGTAAGTATTTAGTTTTAAATAGGATTAATTTAGTTCATAATAGAAATATTATTTAGATTTATTTAATTAATATTTAAGTTAGGGGGTGTTAGGGTTAGTGTTAGACTTAGGTTTAGGGGTTAATAATTTTATTACAGTGGCGGCGGTGTAGTGGGGGGCAGGATAGGGGTTAATAAATGTATTATAGGTGGCGACGGTGTAGGGGGGCAGGATAGGGGTTAATAAATTTAATATAGGTTGCGGCGGGGTCCGGGAGCGGCGGTTTAGGGGTTAATAAATATATTATAGCTGCGGCGGGGTCAGGGAGTGGCGGTTTATGGGTTAAACTATTTATTTAGTTGCGGCGAGGTGCGGGATCAGTGGGATAGGGATTAATAACTTTATTATGGAGTGCGGCGGTATAGGGGGGGCAGGATAGGGGTTACTAGGTATAATGTAGGTTGCGGCGCTGTCCGGGAGCGGCGGTTTAGGGGTTAATACATTTATAAGAATTGCAGTGGGGTCTAGGAGCGGCGGTTTAGGGGTTACTAACTTTATTTAGTTGCGGGGGGCTCCGGGGGTGCTGGTATAGGGGGTAGAACAGTGTAGTTTAGTGTGGGTGCTTAGTGACAGGCTAGCAAGAAAGCTGTAAAAAAGCCGAAGAGCAGCGAGATCGTATGAGTGATAACTCTCACAGTCCGCTGCTCATCGCCCCGTACTTGGTGCGCGGCTTTTTGACAGCTTTTTTGATAACTTAGGCGAATTTTTGCAGATCCACGGCGGCGATGTGAGGCGAGCTTAGGCGGGCGTATTGGGCCGGCGAAGGCAGGAAAAATAGACGCGTTGATAACTACCCCCCTTAGAGCGGCAACTCCCAGGGCCATGAAGGACTGTCTCCTTTATTGCAGGCCCTGGGAGCTGCGGCACCATGACTCCTATTAGCACGGTCAGGCTCTGTGAAGAAAAAGACAGGATTAGCTCTGCTCTCCAGCATGCTAAAGGTAAGTATTTTAACTATTTAAAGTAACTTTATGAATGCTGTCAAATTTGTCATTATTCATTCATTAATTGTTTTTTAATTTTGTTTTGCATTCATTTAGATATAAAAAAAAATATTTGACGACTATTCGTGTTTTGAATGTGCATTAGTACTGAAACTAATGCACATGTCTACAAATTTCACAGTAAGCTCTAATTTACTTCCACTTGCATCATGTGACAGCTATCTGCAAATATACTGGGAACTTTTGCCCATACTCAGTAGGAGATGGTGCCTTGGAAAGTGAACAAATAAAAAGATTGTGCACATTTTTATAATGGAAGTGAATTGTAATGTTGTGCATGCTTAATCTGAATCATGAAAGTATGGGTCTCACTGAACTATTTGCTGCCCGGCACTGTTAAAGCTCTCTTTTTCAAGGCACATCAGCTATCCTTAAGGGGTTGAGCTCAATTTTGACTTCACTGTCCCTTTAAGCTTAAAGGGACAGTATACACCATAATTTGTATTGTTTTAAAAGATAGACAATCCCTTTATTACCCATTCCCCAGTTTTTCATAACCAACACTGTTATATTAATATACTTTTTACCTCTGTGATTACCTTGTATCTAAGCATCTTCTCACAGCCCCCTGAACATATGACTTTATATATTATCTATTGACTTGCATTTTAGCCAATTAGTGCTGTGTTAAGCTGACTCTTAAATAACTCAATGGGCGTGAGCACAATGTAATCTATAAGGCCCACATGAACTAGTAGTCTCCTGTTGTGAAAGCTATTACAAAAGCATGTGATAAAGGCTGTCTGTAATGGCTTAGAAACAGGCTGAAATGTAGAGGTTTAAATGTTATTAAGTATATTAATATAACAATGTTGATTGTACAAAGCTGGGGAATGGGTAGTAAATGCATTATCTATCTTTTTAAACAATAACAATTTTAGTGTTGACTCTCCCTTTAAAGAAAGCATTATTATAGTCTATGCACTGAGAATTTAAGTACTACCAATGAGAAAAGTCTATTCAATTTCTTTAATATTCATTGTGAATCTTGGTTTTTATAAAATTTCAGACTAACATTATAGGGCTTAGATTACAGGTGGAGCAATAAATTGTTATTGCTCTTGCACTCTAAAAGCACTCAAGGTAAATTATTAGTGCTCCCATGTTAGCACTGGTATTGCAAGCTGTTAGTAAAGATCTGGAGTTTGGATATCACGATCACTCTACTCACCTCTCCCTATAGACTTATATTGGGCACTAAAGCCTTTTCTTTTTTTTTTTCGCTCGAGCCCTAACCTGAAGGTAACCTAGGCCAAATGCGCTAAAGCCAAAGTTGCATTAGGAACATTTTCTTCTAATTAAAAAACATAGGAATTACAAGTATGTATATTAAAAACAGACACCCAAGTCTCCCTGAAGTTCAGGGAGTCTCCCTGATTGTAATAGCAGCTCCCTGATGCCAGCAAATGGAGTGCAATCTCCCTGAAACTCCAAGTACTATGATCCAATGTGGCCCAAATTCTTGAAAGTGTTTCTTTAAGGAATGCCTTTAGTTGCTGTAACGTTATAGAACCCTCAAAGCATGAACCAGTAACCAAAAAGCCCACACTTATTTTAATAAAATAAAATACAAATACTACCTTATTTACTGCACGTAATTAAACTTTGGCGCATTCAACAAGCGTAAGATCACTGGAAAATAGGTTTGTTGTATGTGGTTGTGCAATAAAGCTACTTTTTTTAAAATGTGACTTTAGTGGGAAGCTACTTTAATGATAAGTCTCTATCTTATTTAGGGTTTCAAGGTGTCCAATATATAACTGGGATGAGGGGTGCATGTCGGCGCAGTAGTGGGATAAGCCACCTCCCTGAAATGAGTTTTTGCAGGTTGTGATGTCTGTAAAAACATTAAAACATATGATAGTGGAGGGCCCTCTAGTGGGCCAGTAACAACATTAAGGGATTACCAACTTGAAGTCTGGAGAAATGCTAAAGCCATGTTTGTTACAATGTTGCATTTTGGGGAGGCGGTGTCTGTTCTTACCTTTATAGGGTCCTGCAGCAGTGATTCCAGCCTCTTTCGGTTTCCAGACTTCAAGGAGAAGGTTTTTTCTGAAGTTTGCTGCAAAGGAGTGAAGCATGGAGAGATCTAGGAGAAAAACTGCACCTCCCAAGCGTTACAGGGAGGTGGTGGAGCTACCTGCCAGGAAGAAAGGACCTGCAAAGCAAAGACAAGACCCTGAGACTGATGATTTGGTACCCCCCACACCCCAAAAGTCCCCACCAGCCAGGCGCTTTAATAAGGGGAAGGGGAAGAAGGGGCTGGGGTCCGGGGAGGGAGGCCCTAGTTGTCAGTCCCGGGGTGAGGGGACCCTAGAGGGAGCACCCGCTGGGGGAACGCAGGCCCAGAGGTCAGGGGAAACAGACAGGGAGGCCCCCGGTGGGCCCAGCAGCGGCCACGAGGCCTCGCAGAGTAGGCAGGGCCCCTTAGGGCAGGACGTTGGGGCGCAGTTTGCGGCCTTGTCGCCGGAGGCCATGGTGGCAGTCCTAGCCCTATCGCACTCCTTATCAGACCAGGCGCAGGGCTCGGGGGCCTCCGTGGCATCCGGTGGTAAGGTAGGGACCGTGAGGCCTAACGCAGCCAGTGCAGAGTGCGCAGCGGTAATGGCTCCCTCCGATGGCGGCTCACGCGAGAACTCCTCCTCCGAGATTTCATCTGAGGAGGAGGAGAGTAGCGGCCGCCATCTTGGGAGCAGGAAGGAGCCGGAGGAGACACCCTCACATGACCGGAGCTCCGCAGGTAACTTGGGGAGACTACCGGTCGCGGGAGGGGGCATGAAGTTTGAGGGGGCATATTATGTGGACCGTTGTTTGCCGATGGGGTGCTCCCTGTCCTGCTCGTTGTTTGAATGCTTCAGCTCTTTCCTACACTGGGTGGTATTCAAAGCTTTGGGGGGGGAGCATTGGCCCACTACCTTGATGATTTCTTATTGGTAGGGAGGGCTGGTTCAACAGAGTGCGAACAGCTCATGGGCACCATGCAGGATATGATGAGGCGTTTCGGTGTCCCACTTGCAGACGATAAAACGCAGGGCCCGTGCACGTGTCTCACATTCTTAGGAATTGAAATTGACACGGTTATGCAGATATGCAGGTTACCAGGTGAGAAGGTGACGCGTATGTTGGCGGTGGTCCGGGCAGTAGAGACAAGGTCACCGTCAGGGATGTCCAGTCCTTACTGGGTCTGCTGAATTTCGCCGGGCGGGTTATACCCATGGGACGGGTTTTTAACCGTAGGTTGGAGGGCCTATTGAGGAGCCCGACTGGCCACTCCAAAGGGGTATGCGTCACGTCGGAGGTGAGGGATGATCTGGCGGTTTGGGATCATTTCCTTCAGAGCTTTAATGGGATGGGCTTATGGAGACGCCCACCGGTACCTAACCGTTTGCTGAACCTGTTCACGGATGCAGCGGGCGGCTTTGGCTATGGTGCTTATTTGGATGGGGAGAGGAGCGCAGCTCCATGGCCACGGGAGTGGGTGACGTCAGGTTACGTTAAAAATCTGACGTTGTTAGAACTATTCCCCATCGTTGTAGCCATTGAAGTTTGGGGGGACAGGTTAGCCAATCGTTCGGTGGTGTTCTGGACAGACAACATGAGTGTGGTGTACGCCATTAACAGGTTGTCGGCGTCCTCACCAGCAGTCGTGTGCTACTTGAGGCACTTGGTGTTGCGCTGCTTGCAGCGTAACATACACTTCACCGCCAAACACGTCCCGGGAGTGCATAACGTTATAGCTGATGCACTCTCTCGATTTAAATGGGGGCAGTTTAGGGAAGCAGCTCCCATGGCGGCGGAGGAGAGTCTAACATGCCCAATTTTTCTTTGGCAGTTGTTGAAGATTGGGCAACCATCTTACCGTTAATCAAGGCATCTCTGGCGCCCAGGACATGGTCGGCATACAGGAGCCACTGGAACAGCTGGGAAGCTTTCTGTCTACAAAGGGGCGTGCAGATACAAAAGTCTAATAGGGTGCATATTTTAGATTGGCTGGCGCAGCTAAGGCGTGACGGGGTCAGTAGAGCTGGGGCGGCAGGAAGACTGTCTGCTGTTGCATTTTTTAATAAAGCGCTGGGTCACACGGACCACTCGGGAGCCTTCCTGATTAGGAAGGTGTTGAAAGGTTGGGGAAGGGTTTCCCCCCGGCCAAAGGACCGGAGGGAGCCAATAACGCAGGACAGGCTGAGGCGTTTAGCCTCGAGCGTTGATTTGGTTTGCAAGTCGGAATATGAAAGGCTGTTATTTAGGGCTGCATTCGCAGTGGCATTTGCAGGAGCGCTCAGAGTGGGCGAGCTCATGGCATCGGCTAAGGTGAAAGGCTCAGGAGGAGTTCGGTTTGAACACGTTCGGGTGACAGACGGGGGTCTTCTATTATTCGTGCCAAGGTCCAAAACTGACCAAGAGGGCAGGGGGACGTGGTTGCCACTCACTAAGCAGGATTGTGTTGAAAGTTGTCCGGTCAGTTGTGTTGAACAGTACCTGTCCGCATGACCGGCGGGTGGTGAGCTGTTCTTCATACATGAGGACGGGTCAGCATTGTCTGCGTTCCAATTCCGTAGGGTGCTCGCCAAGGCGGCCGAGAAAGCTGGGTTGGACCCTGAAAGGATTGCACCGCATTCATTTAGAATAGGCGCAGCGACCAGCGCGGCACAGAAGTGCCTCCCAGCAGCTGAGATTAAACGTCTCGGTAGATGGAAGTCTACGCAATATAAAACATACATTAGACCGACTAAGGGGCAGTATTAAGTGGCAGTTTGGGGGGCTGGGAATTGCTGGTGGCTGGGGGTTTTGAAGGGGGGCTAATTTGTCGGGTAATTCATGACGGTGTACTCTGTTTTACCAGGTGTTGTAATTGAGAAAGCCCCGCCAGTTCGCGTGTGGATTGTTGGGCATTCATACGTCCACTGGGCTCACATCAGGGCGCTGCGGTCGCCGGAGGGACAGCAGCTTGGATTCCCAATGTCCAAGGCAAGCTTCCGGTGGTTAGGGCGCAGGGGTTTGTTGTGGGCTGATTTGCCGGAGCTCTTACAGGAGGCGCACAGGAGATGGGGGCGGCCTAATTTTTTAGTGCTGCACCTCGGGGGAAATGATTTGGGGGCGCTGCCCGCATTGGAGCTGATAAAAAGAATGTCAGCGGATGTGCATTGGGTGCACACTTGGTTGAAGGAGGTGACTGTGGGATGGTCAAATGTGGTTGCAAGACTGCATTGGAGACACATTGTCACCCAGAAGGCTGCGTATAACGTATGCAAGAAAGTCAATAGGGAGATGGGAAGGACGGTCACGAGTTTGGGGGGTTTCGTGGTTCGGCACGAAACTATCACGGCCGACAAAAAGGACCTATTTAGGCCAGATGGGGTCCACCTGACGGACGTTGGGCTGGATATTTTTCTAAAGGACATCAGGGGAGCCCTATTGAGGGTTATTCCGTAAAGTTGAAAATGTGGTTATGTTATTGTTGTTATTGCTGTTTTTTCTTATAGTTACTGTTAAGTTAATATCGTTGCTATTTATGGTTGTGGTTAATAAATAGGTTCCTGTTGGTTTGGCGGCAAGAGTTCGCCTGGCTCTTGTGGCGGGTGGTCAATGCCCTGGGGAGCGGGCACAAAGAGAGAAGAGTGACGGTCCAGAAATAAGGGAGGGGTTCTGCCCGCCAGGCGCCGGTCTGGGGGTCCCCTCCCTCGCGAATGTGGGCCGAAGATCTCTCAACATCACAACTCTCTCTGAGTGCCATTGGGCGTGTCAGCCAGGTGGCACGCTGCAGGTATCGGAAGGGGCTTTGACCATCTGCTAGTAGGGGCTAGGATAGGGAGAGATGCCGCCAACGATGATTACGAACTTGTTGCCAAGTTTTTGATGATAGGTTGATTAAGTGCCTAAGCGTAATTAGAGTAACGCTTAGGCACTAGTTAAAGCGTTTATTTAATAAACGTGGACCGTGACCGGTCCTTTTTCTCCCAACAATGGTGTGTGTTGTCTTATTTATTTAGATAAGCTAAGACAGTTTGGAGGACGGAATAGGGGGTTTAGACCTTATGATAGTGGAGGGCCCTCTAGTGGGCCAGTAACAACATTAAGGGATTACCAACTTGAAGTCTGGAGAAATGCTAAAGCCATGTTTGTTACAATGTTGCATTTTGGGGAGGCGGTGTCTGTTCTTACCTTTATAGGGTCCTGCAGCAGTGATTCCAGCCTCTTTCGGTTTCCAGACTTCAAGGAGAAGGTTTTTCCCGCCCACCCGTCCCAAGGAAGAAGAGTCTGACGGCAAAGAAGCGGCTGAGTAGGGTGAGCCGACTCGGCAGGGGTAGGTTTAATTGAGCTAGCCTGCAGTAAGACCGAGTCTTTAATATAGCCATCCACCCCTGGCTGTTGGGTTGTACGATTCTGTGGTCAGGGGTCGCCTTACCAGGTTGGTTGGATATGCCTCAGCAGGCGGGTGGTCAATGCCCTGGGGAGCGGGCACAAAGAGAGAAGAGTGACGGTCCAGAAATAAGGGAGGGGTTCTGCCCGCCAGGCGCCGGTCTGGGGGTCCCCTCCCTCGCGAATGTGGGCCGAAGATCTCTCAACATCACAACTCTCTCTGAGTGCCATTGGGCGTGTCAGCCGGGTGGCACGCTGCAGGTATCGGAAGGGGCCTTGACCATCTGCTAGTAGGGGCTAAGATAGGGAGAGATGCCTCCAACGATGATTACGAACTTGTTGCCAAGTTTTTGATGATAGGTTGATTAAGTGCCTAAGCGTAATTAGAGTAACGCTTAGGCACTAGTTAAAGCGTTTATTTAATAAACGTGGACCGTGACCGGTCCTTTTTCTCCCAACAATGGTATGTGTTGTCTTATTTATTTAGATAAGCTAAGACAGTTTGGAGGACGGAATAGGGGGTTTAGACCTTATTAAATTTGGTGAAAAATGTTATTGCTTATTTAAAGGAATTTGACTGGGAAGGGTACAAAAGTGTATCTAAATGTCTACACATATTAACACATAAATACACATGTATACACATATATAGCTAGATATAGCCATGTATACATACACAGATACACATATTAATACATAAATTCACATGTATACACATATATAGCTAGATATAGACATGTATACATACACACATACACATATTAACATGTAAATTCACATGTATACACATATATAGCTAGATATAGACATGTATACATACACACATACACATATTAACACATACATGCACATGTGTACACATATATAGCTAGATATAGACATGTATACATACACACATACATATATTAACATATAAATTCACATGTATACACATATATAGCTAGATATAGACATGTATACATACACACATACATATATTAACATATAAATTCACATGTATACACATATATAGCTAGATATAGACATGTATACATACACACATACACATATTAACACATACATGCACATGTGTACACATATATAGCTAGGTATAGACATGTATACATACATACATACACATATTAACACATAAATACACATGTGTATACATATATAGCTAGATATATACATGTATACATGCAGGGCCATCTTTAATATTGACTGGACCCTAGGCAAACATTTTCTTGGGCCCCCCCCATGCAATTTTCGCTCTCCACCCCAACATCCCAAAAAAACAACTAAATCAAATTTAATGGGCTAATCATTAACCCCTTAATGACAACTGACGTACCAGGTACGTCATGCATTAACAAGTAGTTAATGACAATGGACGTACCTGGTACGTCAGTTGTCTAGGAGAGTGCTGGAAGCGATCGCAATCGCTTCCAGCAGCTCTCAGGGTATTGCAGTGATGCCTCCATATGGAGGCATCCTGCAATACCTTTTTAGAAGACTCCGATGCAGAGAGGGCCACTCTGTGGCCCTCACTGCACCGGTAGTTCGTTGGTGGGTGGGAGCGCAACAGGGAGGTGGGTGGGCGGCCCATCGCTACCCGGCATCCGTTTCCTAGAAGTGCAATGTGCACGCCGGGTGCCGGGAGCGTGCGGTGGGCGCGCGTGCGCGCGTGCGCGCGCATTAGCTGGCCACTGACACCAATGAGGGAAGGGGGGGGGGAAAGATTTTTTTTTTAAATCATATAAAAGGATCTGGGAGGGGCTAGGGGTATTGTGGGGGGCTGCTACACTACAGAAAACCCCCCAAAAAAGAAAAAAGGCAAAAAATACTTTTCTTTTTGTGAAAATTGGGTACTGGCAGACAGCTGCCAGTACCCAAGATGGCCGCAATTAGATAGGGGAGAGGGTTAGAGAGCTGGGGGGGGGGTCATGGAGGTTGGGGCTAAGGCAGGAGTCCATCACAGCTAAAATATTTTATTTTTTTTATAAAAAAAAAAACTCCTTTTATTTAGTACTGGCAGACTTTCTGCCAGTACTTAAGATGGCGGGGACATTTGTGGGGTGGGGGAGGGAAGAGAGCTGTTTGGGAGGGATCAGGGGGTGGGATGTGTCAGGTGGGAGGCTGATCTCTACCCTAAAGCTAAAATTAACCCTGCAAGCTCCCTACAACCTACCTAATTAACCCCTTCACTGCTGGGCATAATTTACGTGTGGTGCGCAGCAGCATTTAGCGGCCTTCTAATTACAAAAAAGCAATGCCAAAGCCATATAAGTCTGCTATTTCTGAACAAAGGGGATCCCAAAGAAGCTTTTACAACAATTTGTGCCATAATAGCACAAGCTGTTTGTAAATAATTTCAGTGAGAAACCTAAAATTGTGAAAAATGTAAAGTTTTTTTTTATTTGCTCGCATTTGGCGGTGAAATGGTGGAATAAAATATACCAAAATGTGCCTAGATCAATACTTTGGGTTGTCTTCTAACAAAAAATATATACATGTCAAGGGATATTCAGGTATTCCTGACAGATATCAGGGTTCCAATATAACTAGCGCTAATTTTGAAAAAAAGTGGTTTGGAAATAGCGAAGTGCTACTTGTATTTATGGCCCTATAACTTTCAAAAAAAGCTAAGAACATGTAAACATTGGGTATTTCTAAACTCAGGACAAAATTTAGAAACTATTTAGCATGGGTGTTTTTTGGTGATTGTAGATGTGTAACAGATTTTGGGGGTCAAAGTTAGAAAAAGTGTGTTTTTTTCCATTTTTTCCTCATATTTTATTATTTTTTTTAGTAAATTATAAGATATGATGAAAATAATGGTATCTTTAGAAAGTCCATTTAATGGCGAGAAAAACAGTATATAATATGTGTGGGTACAGTAAATGAGTAAGAGGAAAATTACAGCTAAACACAAACACTGCAGAAATGTAAAAATAGCCATTGTCATTAAGGGTAAGAAAATTGAAAAATGGTCCTGTCATTAAGGGGTTAAAAAAAAATTGCAATATGTGAAACTGGACCTTAGCAGTACTAATAAGTAAATAAATATATAAATTCCTCCACTCTGGATTAATTTAATATGCTTTTGAATGTGATTCTGGTGTGAGGTTAGCTGGTTAAAGAGATTTAGGGCAGCCAGCAGGAGCAAAGCAAGGTGAAGACTGAGGAGGAAGCATGGAGGAGCATACAAATATAAGTTTACCAACTGGAACAGCAGAACTACTATGGGAAGCTGTAAACCTGAGACAGAGAGAAATAAAACTATAAAAATAAACCTTACCTTAATGTGTGAAGTATCAGCATGGCACTATACATCAGCCAGAGCAGCACGTCACTTATTTGCTAGGAACAAGTTCTTTCTCATCCTGCACTAGACAATGCTGCATGGGGAGGGGCATGTGTACACTCACTTATTCTTCCCACTGACACCTTACTACAAAGCACTGTTCCCCTAACAAACTTCAGTTAGTTAATCTTAGAGCCACAGCAGAAAGAGCAGGGCTAAGGGGACCAACAGACTGGATGCTGTCTGCCCAAGGCTGCATGGATACAAACGAGTCACACAGCCTCAAGACTGAAGAGAGCAGTGTGTGCAGCTGCACAGATGCTCAAATCCTCACATGCCTGCCACTCCAGCTTTCTGCTGCATGCGCCTATAGTCAGCCCTACCCAGAAACAATCCCAGGTAAAGGAGCTATTTGTAAACAATGTAATACACTCCAGCAAGTAAAATGAATCACTGGGAACAAATTAAAGGGGAGAAAGTGTTACAGTGCCCCTGCCCCTTTAAGTTATTCATGATTTAATTATTACTTAGGTATGAATATGGTCAGTACCAAATTTATATTTTATGTTTTCTCTTTTCAAGGAATATTACATTGAAAACAATTGATCATACATTTGAAAGAGCTTTGATTAAACATCTTATAATTTTATTTATGTGGAGAATAAAAATCAAAACTTCGGCAAAGAATGAGCAGACAGGTAAATTTAAGGGGTAGGTTTATGAATATTTATGCACAAATAATTGATAGATTATTAAACCCTAGTGACAGACATAAATATTTTCTTATTGTTCTGGGGAACAAAGGTTAAAAAAACTAGAATACAAATGGTGTGCTATTTAGCACTTTCGCTCTCGCACAAATGCTGCAGGAAGTAAACTTTTAACGCAGGTGGGTTATCACACATATTGCAAGTTTAAAGTAAATTTCTTGCACGAAACACAAAACGCGCTTACTTCAGGACTTCAGATATCACGACCACAATAGAGCGCACTTTAAAATTTTTATAACACTTATCACTTGCGCGCTAACCCAACACTGTGTTAGACCTACAGTGCTAAAGCCAAACTTATGAATATTTAACATTCCAATGTTCTACAACATAATGTTCTACATAAGAATATATACAGATATACTGTATGTATGCATGTGTATATATATATATATATATATATATATATATATCTTTATATATAAAATACGGAACATTGGAATGTAAAATAGTTATAGTAAATATATAGTAGCACATTACAACATATAAAAATTGATTAAAATACTTTCGTTTTAAGATATTTGAGTGGAAAGGGCCCCAAAGTGTGTGTGTGTATGTATCTGTATATAAATATATAAATATATATATATATATATATATATATGTATATATATATATAATGTATATATATATATTTAAATATATAAATACACATGTATATAGAAATATATACACACACACTTACATATATACATATGTGGCCTATCTTATTTCTTATTTCTTCGATCTCTTTAACCTCTTTTCCAATGTGTGTATTTTCTCTTCCACTATTGTACTCTATCAGACTGTATAATAGATTGTTATATAATGTGGTGTAATTTCACGGACATAAATTGAAGGAATGAACAATTTAAGATTACCTATATAACATCATTAAGAATACATATTATTGTTATTTTCCTTTTCTATTTTTTCTTTTCAGATTTTTATGTTTTTATTGCGCTGTATGTAATGATTATATTTATGTTCTGTAATATTTTTTAGATTTATTTATTTTTCTTTTATGTTCTTTAGTTCTTATTAACCTTATATATTTTTTATTTTATTTTACTTTGCTTACAATACACAATTTGTAATACGAAAGTTGCTATTTCACGTTTCTATTTATGTTATTTTATGTAATGTTTAGCAACTATATGAGCATATCAGGAGAATGACTTAAATATACAAATATTGACCACTTATGCTTTTTTCCATTACTATATGTAAATATGTATAAAATAGATAGTGCTCCTGTATAAGAACATATGTATTTCATATATTCATGTATAAATAATCTTTTTATTATTTATGTACAATTTTATATACATGACTTGAATATAATCTACACATTTATGTATTACTCATGGACCACCTGGTTCACCCCCCCCCTTTCTATACCCATGGTCATATTGGCAGACCTTAACGGTTTGAATATACTGACAAGCTATTTAAGGGTTAACAAGTCAGAAGGGGGCAGGGTATGCACCGGTCATAGTGATTGGTCCACTTAGCCTTTTAATAGTTACATGTTACCTGAAATCAATCACCTCTGATGAAGCGCAGGTACGCCTGTGTGAAACATGTCAGGTGTTTCAATCTGTGACTTACTAATGATTTTGAGTGAATAAATGCCCCATTTGGATTCTACTGCACTACCTGTTGTCCAATAGCAGTTTCTTTCTCCTTGTTCCTGATTATATTTGCGGCTGGAGAGTGCCGCTTTACTGCTTTCATCAACAGCCTTGTTCCAGTGTTTGTTAACTTGTATCTGCTTTTCACCTCCAATCTCACGCATCCACAACATCACAGTGTGACCTCACACGAAGATTCCCACAGCTGTTCTTGGATCCAATCCTGGTCTGTCTTGGCGGACACACCCCACGACGCAGGTCTATTGGCGTTTCCTTTTTAACCAGTGGGTGGTGCAGAGGACGGCGGGCTTTTCACCTGGTAACTTCGGCACCGGCTGGGATTTCACTGAGGACTTTGTGGTGAGTGATCACATATTACTGGATAGCGACCGGGGAAGTGTTTTCAGTTATAGAAATAAATTGATTTCTCTCAGACTTCTATTGAGACACAAACTTTACTCTCATGCCCCAATAACGAACTGTATCTCAGAGAGCTACATCTTTACAAGCTGGGACAACACTATTGGCCTATATTTGCGGCAAATTACAGCCCATTTTCATTTGGTTTGATAATACTGATGTATTTTACTCTGGACTGTGTAAACCACATTCTTGTTGGGAGAACTAGTGCTTACTGACAGATTATACATATATGTCTTTCAATCACATTTGTATTAGTATTGTAATCTAATATATACTTATTTATTTTGTATATTATTCCATGATGGATACTGAAAGCATTCCCATAGGGGTAATAGATGTAAACAAAGTAAGCTAATTATGGAGAATGCTTTAAAGGGGCATTCACAGATTGCAGATTCTATTAGAGAAGAGGATTTATCTACAGTATGTTTTTTTCCTCTTTAGAGAATGTGAGATTTAAAGAAACCAATTTATGATGGGATATTGAATTTCTTGATTTATATATTACAGAAAATAGAGGACTTAGAATGAAAAAGTACCTTATAATTGCACTGAATTTACCAGAGTTTATGAAGGATTGGAATACTAATTTAACCAACTGCTCCATTATTTGTATGAAACAGCTGGTTAAACATAAAAGAAATGAGAGAGATACTATATTACAAGAAATTGATAGGCTATTTAGAGTTCTCAAACCATTTGACACCACTAAACAGTATAGTGACTATAAAGAACAACTAGACACTATCATTAACAGACAAGGGGGAGCGGTAGTAGTTCTTAATAAGGTTGACTATCATAACGAAGTGATGTCACAATCAAACAATACTGATTTATACATGTAACTTCCTTAAAACCCCACTTTGTCTTTCAAACAAATGATGATGTCTTTATTTGATACAGCCATAGAAAATAATTACACGGATAAAGACCTGGTTGACTAACTTGTTGTGAATGACCCTAGAATTCCATATTTTAGAATAGACCTAAAATTCACAAAACCACTGTTCACCCCCCAGGTAGACCCATAGTGGTGAGCAATGGTTCCCTTTTGTGAAAGTCTGAGTGAAGAGCTTGACCATGTACTTCAGCCAATAGTCCTGGCTTTGCCAGAATATATTAGGGATAGTTCTCATTTAATTGAAAATCTTACAGATATTCAATGGTCTAAAGAATACAAATGGCTAACAGCCTTATATTCAAATATACCCCATAAACTAGGTTTGGAGGCTTTAACTAATATGCTACATAGATACACTGATTATGATGAGCAATATATTATGCTTATAACATCAATAACCAAATTATTGTTTTCTGACAATTATTTTGTTTATGAAGGTGAATATTACTTACAAAAAAGCGGTACAGCCATGGGTGCCAAATTCGCTCCTGCATTTTCCAACATCTACATGGGCTGGCTTGAATTTTGTCTTATTTTTCCAGAAAACTTTCCATTCAATGATAATATAATATTATACGGTAGATTTGTAGACAATCTGATACTTATATGGAAAGATGATGGTCTACATACTATTAATCAGTTTTTTTTGAATATATGAATTCCAATTATTTCAATCTTAATTTTACTAGCCAACAAAATCAGACTCATATAGACTACCTAGATAGACATCTTGATATAGGACCTAATGACAACATCATTACTTCAATATATAGAAAACCATTAGCCAAAAACACAATTTTACATGCAGATTCATGCCATATCCCTCACATTATGTAAGGATCAATTTATCTGTAAAATAGGATAAATCTTATTATGAACCTCAACCGCAGAGATAGTTTAAATGTGGGGCTTTGTTGCGGTATGATACTGAAAAAAATAAACATAAATTACTCCCTTGAGTAATATTATTTAAATCTTGAGCAATCAGATAGCAAGATTAGTATGTGGTTATGAGACAGGGGAAACACTATAGCTGCCACATGTGTCATAAACACTAAATTGATGCAGCAGTGTTTAACTATGTCTGGAACCAATAGGGTTAAATATCAGAATGGTAAAAGCTAGGTTAAGGCCTATGGAGTAACATAAATACCTACACACATACACATATTAACACATTAACACATAAATACTCATGTATACAGATATATAGCTAGATATAGACATGTATACATACACACATACACATATTAACACATAAAAACTCATGTATACAGATATATAGCTAGATATAGACATGTATACAAATACACATACACATATTAACACATAAATACTCATGTATACACATATATAGCTAGATATAGACATGTATACATACACACATACACATATTAACATATAAATACTCATGTATACAGATATATAGCTAGATATAGACATGTATACATACACACATACACATATTAACACATAAATACTCATGTATACAGATATATAGCTAGATATAGACATGTATACATACACACATACACATATTAACACATAAAAACTCATGTATACAGATATATAGCTAGATATAGACATGTATACATACACACAAACATATTAACACATAAATACTCATGTATACAGATATATAGCTAGATATAGACATGCATACATACACATATTAACACATAAATACTCATGTATACACATATATAGCTAGATATAGACATGTATACATACACACATACACATATTAACACATAAATACTCATGTATACACATATATATAGCTAGATATAGACATGTATACATACACACATACACATATTTAGACATAAATACTCATGTATACACATATATAGCTAGATATAGACATGTATACATACACACATACACATATTTAGACATAAATACTCATGTATACTGATATATAGCTAGATATAGACATGTATACATACACACATACACATATTAACACATAAATACTCATGTATACACATATATAGCTAGATATAGACATGTATACATACACACATACACATATTTAGACATAAATACTCATGTATACAGATATATAGCTAGATATAGACATGTATACATACACATATTAACACATAAATACTCATGTATACACATATATAGCTAGATATAGACATGTATACATACACACATACATATTAACACATAAATACTCATGTATACACATATATAGCTAGATATAGACATGTATACATACACACATACACATATTAACACATAAATACTCATGTATACACATATATAGCTAGATATAGACATGTATACATACACACATACACATATTAACACATAAATACTCATGTATACACATATATAGCTAGATATAGACATGTATACATACACACATACACATATTTAGACATAAATACTCATGTATACTGATATATAGCTAGATATAGACATGTATACATACACACATACACATATTAACACATAAATACTCATGTATACACATATATAGCTAGATATAGACATGTATACATACACACATACACATATTAACACATAAATACTCATGTATACACATATATAGCTAGACATAGACATGTATACATACACACATACACATATTAACACATAAATACACATGTACTGTATACACATATATAGCTAGACATAGACATGTATACATACACACATACACATATTAACATATAAATACTCATGTATACTGATATATAGCTAGATATAGACATGTATACATACACACATACACATATTAACACATAAATACACATGTACTGTATACACATATATAGCTAGATATAGACATGTATACATACACACATACATATTAACACATAAATACTCATGTATACAGATATATAGCTAGATATAGACATGTATACATACACACATACATATTAACACATAAATACTCATGTATACACATATATAGCTAGACATAGACATGTATACATACACACATACATATTAACACATAAATACTCATGTATACAGATATATAGCTAGATATAGACATGTATACATACACACATACATATTAACACATAAATACTCATGTATACACATATATAGCTAGACATAGACATGTATACATACACACAAATATTTAGACATATGTATAGACCTTGGAGCCTTTCCTAGCCAATCACCTTGTCGTATATACCCTTTAAACCTTTAATTTAAAATTAAACCTTCATTTTTACTCTAAGTGGCCCATTTATCAAGCTCCGTATGGAGCTTGAAGGGTCGTGTTTCTGGCGAGTCTTCAGACTCACCAGAATCACCAGTTATGAAGAAGCAATCTAAAGTCCGCAGCTCCATAACCTCTCTGCCTGCTTGGAGGAGGCGGACAGAGATTGCGTGAAATCAACCCGATCGAATACGATCGGGTTGATTGACACCCCCTGCTAGCGGCCGATTGGCCGCAAATCAGCAGGGGGCGGCGTTGCACCAGCAGTTTACAAGAGCTGCTGGTGCAATGCTGAATGCGGAGAGTGTTTTGCTCTCCGCATTCAGCAATGTCTGTCGGACATGATCCGCTGACTGGATCATGTCGGACAGAGGGTTGATAAATCGACCCCCCCAAAACTTTACTTCAAGTTGTGATCTCCATTGATATTATAGGTCACGCTAAAGGGATGTCATTTGCATGTTAATTTAAGTGTGGTCCAGCGATATTGATATTGCACCCTGCACTATTATTAGCACTCTACTTGTAATACGGGCCATAGTTTTTTGGTGGTAATACATGAAACCTAAGTAGTAATTTTTCAAACAAAAATTGTTGAGATTTCATAATGCCGGTGTTCATCTAGTCATAAAAAGAAACCATAAACTATTGTTGAATTGTTATTCTCCATGGCAAATAAAGAAATTACTAATTTGCATAAAAGTACAGTCTACTCCAGAATTTTTATTGTTTAAAAAAGATAGATATCCCTTTATTACCCATTTCCCATTTTTACATAACCAACACGGTTATATTAATATACCTTTTACCCCTGTGATTACTTTGTATCTAAGCCCCTGCAGACTGCCCCCTTATTTCAGTTCTTTTGACAGAGTTGCATGGCTGAATCATAAATAATTCCACGGGAGTTAGCACAATGTTATCTATATGGCACACATGAACTAGTGCTGTCTAGCTATGAAAAATTGTTAAAATTAACTGCGATAAGGAGCAGCCTTTGAGGGCTTAGAAATTAGCATATGAGCCTACCTAGGTTTAGCTTTCAACAAACAATGCCAAAGGAACAAAGCAAATTTGATTAAAAAAATAAATTGGAAAGTTGTTTCAAATTGTGTGCCCTATCTGAATCACCAAAGTTTAATTTTAACTATACTGTCCCGTAAACAATTGCACATCATGTGTGCCTTCAGTTTATTTATAAGCTCTCTTATTACTTACAGTTATATATTTATAAAAAATATATATATAATATAGTTATAAAATTCTCTGCTGGGGACTATTTGACAATTTGAACAAATTATATGCTAAGCTTTTCAAAAGGAAAAATCATGAACTTCCTATTGGTCTACACTGTTACAATTTTTTGAATTGACACATTCCATGCATTAACAGGCAGAACAGGCAAAAATGCATAAGACCTATTAAAAGAAAAAAAAAAAGAAGAAAGAAAAAAATACACATAATAATTGTGTATTGTAGTTTTCCAACCTGATGTGCAGGGGCAACATTGAAGCCCTCCACTAACTGTGGTGGAATTATTGTAAAAAAAAATGGACAGTCCCTGCAAGTGGTGAGACGGCTCCTATATAACTATATAATGTAATGGAGCGCTCTGGAAAGGGACATTTCACTCAGGGTGTGGGGGGGGGCAAACTTTAAAAATGAAATTATTCAGCCAATATAAATCACATTATGCTGCTCACTTCATATAGCATCTTACAATCGCTTCTATTTCGTCTGCATGGGTTTTTCTATTAGGGTATTAAGTATTTTGAATGTTTTGAGAAAAGCTTACCACCTTCTAACTGGCGAGAAAAAACTGTGACAGCTGTAGTCTGAAAATCTTTACAAAATTATGCTGGGATTTGAGAGACAATTTCATATAAGCTTTGTATTTTTTACCTATTTGTAGGAATTTCTCTGTTTTTTACACATCCAGTGTACTTAAATTACAATTTAAACTGTTCATATTTAATATGATTAATTCCTGTGTAATTTGCATTCAAATTTTACATTTTTGATAAAATAGAATTTTTGGAGAATTTTGTTAAAATTTTGATGCATCTTAACAATAGAATTTTCCCTGCATATATATTTTTTTTTTATAAATAATTTTTATTGATTTTGAAGAAAAGAACATAAGCAGAAACAAAGCTATTGGAGTATCTCTATACCGGCTTGATACAGCATATATGAGGCATATATATCTTAGACAAAATTTCTAACATCATATTTTCAGGAGTTCCTTTTCTTACGAAAGAAAAAGACTAAAGTATAGTAGTGCAAGAGTTCAGGAGTTCAAATCCCCTAGGGGAGCCATATGTTTTAAGTAGACTTTGGTTTTTCCTGTGTTAACCCCTGGGAGTCGTTGCAGTTTTACCTCTTCATGGCTCTTAGTAGGTGGTATAGAGGGCTCCATGTGCAGTAATGTCACAAACCAATAAATTCAAATAGACAAACTTAAACCTAAACACTTACTGTAGAACCGAAGAGAGGAGACAGGTAAGAAAATAAAGGGGGGAAAGAAAGAGGGGGGGAGGGGGGAAGCAGGGGAGAGACCTTTTTATAGCCTTGGTTGGATGTGAATGTTATGTCGTTGTCTGTGTCTGTTTAGTGATTTCTGTATGTGGTAGTGGCTTCACTAATGGTGTCCCAATAAAATCTCAAATCTGCATAAAATGCAGACATTTCTTTTATAATATCCATATTCCTCGCAAGAAAGTATCTCGTCTGTTTTTTTTTAGCCAAGCTTCTAGAGATGGGGTGATGGGAGATTTCCAATGTAGAGCAACAAGGGCTTTTGCGCAATTTAGTCCTATCCGTATTAGCGTTCTCCTAATTTTACATTGTAATGGAGGAGTATCGTTCAAAATAACTATTTGTGGGGTTAATGAAAAATCTGGCTCAGCCAGCTTCCGCAGAGTGGTTTCAATGCTCTGCCAGAAGGGGGCCAGCTTTGGGCAAGACCACCACATATGCAACATGGTGCCCTGCCCATAACATCCCCTCCAGCAAAAAGATGAAGAGGTAGGATAGATATTGTTTAGCCTGTTTGGAGTTAAATACCAGCGCATGAGGACTTTATAATTAAGCTCTATAATTTTGGGGGAAGTGGATGAGGTGCGCGTATTTTGGAAAATTTGTAGCCATTGTTTAGTATCTAGGGTTGTATTCAATTCCTGGTGCCATCTGTCTGTATATTTAGGAAGCACAGGTGATTGGGCATTTTGTAGTATGGTTTTCGCTAGTGACAGTGATCCTTTAGTAATCCTGCCCGTCAGGCAGATTTGTTCGAACTGAGTTGGCTGTCTCAGTAGGTCCGACCTATAGTGTGCTGTCTGGAGGAAGTGTTGTAATTGCGCATATCTTAACCAAGGGGCAAATGCACCATGTAGTACCTGCAATAATTCTGTTCGTGCCCTGAGACTACCCTGAAAGAGTAACTGTGCTATGGGAACTGAATCTTGGAGTTCATTAACTACTGTTTCATGTTTTGGAGAGCCATACCCTCCCATGGTTTCTATATTGGGGAAAATTGGAGTAAGTGGTGAGGTGGATGTGGACAGGGTCGGAGTCATCCTAATAAGGTGGTCCCAAGCATTGAATATATGTTTGTATAATATAGAGGATGAGCATGCAGGAGTTCGTTTAGATCCAGGGAGCCAACAAAGGGGACCCGGATTAGGGGTTCTGAGTAGCTGAGAGTCAACTGTCACCCAAGCCTTGGAGTCTTTTCTACAATGCCAATCTATGATTCTTTGCAAGGCGACCGCTTGATAGTAAACGTTTATGTTTGGCAGTCCCAGCCCACCAGTTTGGAGGGGTCTATACATAGTTTCTCTTGATATCCTTGGGCGGAGACTGCCCCACACAAAAGCATTCACCGCCTTTTGTAATTGTTGTATGTAGGACTTGGGAAGGGCAATCGGTAGTGCCTTCAGAATATAAAGGATTCTGGGCAGAATTGTCATTTTGATGGACTGTACCCTACCCCACCATGATAGTGGCTTGTCTTTCCATGATATTAGTGAGTGTTGGATAGAGTGTAGGAGGGGTTGATAATTGAGAGAGAACCACTTAGTTGGGTTAGAGGATAGCGTAATCCCCAAGTATTTGAGGTGAGAGTGTTATATTTTGAATGGGCATGTTTTGGCAAAACTTATAAACTTGGAGGGAGTCATCGAGATATTTAGGATTTCTGATTTGGAATAGTTGATGAGGAAGTGTGAGAGTCTACTGAATCTATTGAATTCTACAGTCAGTGCGGGTATTGAAGATATAGGGTCAGAGAGGGTAAGTAAGATGTCATCTGCAAACATAGCGAGTTTATGTGTATTTGGGCCAATGGTTATTCCGTGGATATTTGGATTTAGCCTAATGTGACTAGCTAATACCTCCATTGTAAGGACAAAAAGGATGGGGGAGAGGGGGCAACCCTGCCTCGTCCCATTGCATATGTTAAACCTCTGTGAAAGGACCCCATTAGTGTGTACTCTAGCTGAAGTACCATTATATAGGTGGTAAATGCATTTAATCATCAATTCTCCAAAGCCAAATTGTTTTAGGGTGCCGTGTAAAAAGGGCCAATTTAGTCTATCAAAGGCCTTTTCCGCATCAGTGGAGACCAGGATCGTAGGGATTTTTTGTTTTTTTCACGTATTCCACCAAATGGATGGTACGAATCGTATTATCCCTGGCCTCCCTGAGCGGAACAAAGCCGGCTTGATCAACATGGATAAGTGTAGTGAGTACCTTATTGATTCAGCTTGCAAGGATGTTGGCGTAAATTTTTATATCCCCATTTAGTAGGGAAATTGGGCGATAGTTACCTGGTTCTGTGGGGGACTTGCCTGGCTTGGGGAGGACCGAGATGTGTGCCTCTAGGAGGCTAGGGGAGAGTTGTCCTTCTTTGTCTAGGGAGTTAAAGAGTTTGGTGAGGTGTGGGACTAAGATATTTTGAAATTGTTTATAGTATAGTGACGAGAAGCCATCAGGACCTGGACTCTTGTGCAAGGGTGTCTCTTTTATGGCCAATATAACCTCCTGTGGGGTGATAGGGCTCTCCATTAGCCTCAAGATTTGTTCTGGTAATTTTGGGATGTTAGAGTCCTGTATATAAGTGTCTATGGCCACGTGATCCAAGGAGTGGGTCGTCTGGGATGTTATAAAGGTTTTTGTAGTAGTCACTAAATATGTTTGCTATTGACTTACTATCATAAATGTATACTCCCTGGGCAGAGGGGTGTGCCAAATTGTGGGTGAAGTTGTTGTTCGTGCGGACCTTTAACGCCCTTGCCAAGAGAGATCCTGCTCTATTGCCCTCCACAAAGTAGAGTTTTTTTAAGTAAATCACCTTTCTCTGTGCTTCTTTATTGAGTAGATCATTTAGTTCTCGCCTAGTTTTAGTTAGCTGTAGTGTGTAGTGGGTGTGGCTGGGGGCTTGCATATGTAGATTTTCTATGTCTCTCAGTTGGTGCAGTAATTTGTTATATTTTGCGCTGTAATTTTTCCTAAGTATCACCTTCTGTTTCATGAATTCCCCTCTGATTACCGCTTTGTGAACTTCCCATAGCAAGGCAGGGGAGGTATTAGACTTGGTTTTGTGCTTAAAGTAGTCCTTAAGTGTGTAAAGAATTTTATCCCGTATAGCTGGCTGTAAGAGAAGGGTTTCATCAAGACGCCAGATAGGTTCTGTCAATGGTTTGTCTGATAAAGTCAAAGACAAAGTCGTCATTGAGTGGATTCTCCAAACATCTAATAGTGTAGCTTCCCGAAGGGTCTTTATAATAGCACTTAGTGAGCTTCTGGGGACTGAACTCTTAGTGTTGGAACAGTCTAAAATCGGTTCCATGGCTATGTTACTATCTCCTGCTAAGATCACTGTTCCTTGCGCTACACCTAATAAGACCTTAATCACTTTTTTAAAAAAACGGACCTGTCCTGAATTTGGAGCATAAATATTCACCAGTGTGATAGGTCTGTTATAAAGTGTGCCTAATAGTATCAGGTACCGGCCTTCACTGTCTGTATATTTTTGGGTGAGCTGGAAGGGGACACTACCACGGAACAATATGCCCATACCATTTCTCTTGGTGGGGCGGAGCTAAAATAGCCTGCCGGGAACTGCGC
Organism: Bombina bombina; assembly: GCF_027579735.1. Lineage (NCBI taxonomy): Eukaryota > Metazoa > Chordata > Amphibia > Anura > Bombinatoridae > Bombina > Bombina bombina. Next base: position 1,311,995,187 of record NC_069499.1, read on the forward strand.
ACCTAGGCGCACCTAGGTTCCATCTGTATACAGAAGTGAGTCTCCTGTATGAAAATGATCTCCCCTCTATGTTTGCGAAACCAGTTGAGGGCTATCGATTTCTTGGTTGGGGAATTAAGGCCCTTCACATTTTGAGATTCCCTGCATATTTTTATGTGAATGGTTAAATTATTTGTTTTCTGTGATTTTTAAATTACAAATTTTATTGGGCAATTTTGTAATGTAAACTTTAAGAAAGAGAATGGGTCCGACTCTTCCGTTAAAAACAATCCTTTATTATATCCCCATGAATAAAATGGGAAACAAGGGGAACACAGCAAATTCTGAAATGGTGTCACAGGCGCAGCACTGACATGATTACGCGTTTCAGATATGCATCCGTAGTCACAATTTTGTAATGTATGCATATGAAAAGTCAGTATAGGCCCTTTAGTGAGAAATCCTGTTTTCAGGGTAAAAACTGGCTTTATAGAATTCCATTAGGGCAATAGAATGGCTGGCGAGCATTCTTATAGAATCTCACCAGCCCAGAGAGCTTTATTGAATCGGCCCCTGTGATTTATCCTATCCTATGTTTGTATTATTATGTAATTATATTAGAGTGTATCTTACCCTTACTGAGTATTTTGTAATTCGAATATACATAGTTTTATTGCTTTTATAATTTTTCTGCATCCTTATACATTGGTTTGTATTTCTGTAATCTCTAAATCCTCTCCATAGTTATCATTCTTTTTGTCTCTGTCCCTTTCTCTCTTTCTCTTCTTTTCTTCACCTTTCTCTCTCTTATCTCTGTATTGTTCTCTTTCTTCCTCTCTCTATTTGTTTAATTCTCTCTCTCCTTCTACATCTCTCCCGTTCTTCCTGGTTCCCTCTATATTAGACCCTTAAGCTCAAACTACAAAATACTTACTGCATTTTTTACCTCCCCTAGGCCAACTACAGGAAGCTGTTAACAGTGGTAGATGGGTCCAGGTTAAGGTTGATTAATAGTAACAGATTTGATCTGGTGGGTGCATTCAGCATTAAAAATTAATTTGCATTGGTGCAATATTTTGAAGTTAGGGGCATTTATTGAATAGTGCAATAAGAGGGTTAATGAACATATCCAAAAACCTGAAACCCCTTTTGCTTTATACTATTGGATGGAAGGTGAATACATGTAATGGAAAACTGTTTATTCACAAAGTGCATTCTAGGGGATAGAGAATACCCCAATATAGAGGGCCTGCTAGGTCATTTTTTTTTTTACTTCCCCACATCAAATTTTCCCTAAAATGCCCTCTTTGTTAGAGATGTAAAATCCTATTTCATTTAATCCCCATTTACTCTATTATAGATAGCAAGCAAGCTCAGCACAATAGGTGTATACCCTGATCATATAAATCTATTGTTCACATAGTGGTGCAGACCCAATATTGCATATATTTTTTTCGAAATAGAAAGATAGACACTATAGATATGAGAGTCTATGTGTAAAAGAAAGGGAATTCAGCACTCTTTTAGTAGTCAAAAGTTTTTTATTATAATTGATAATTTTTCTCTGAAAAAGACCAAAAAACACACATTGTCGTCAGAGCACAAATGCACATATCCTACAACCTACAAATGAAAATAAGAGTGGAGGGCCCTCTAGTGGGCCTGTAACAACATTAAGGGATTACCAACTTGAAGTCTGGAGGATGGTAGAGTGTGTTTGTTACAATGTTGCAGGAGAGGAGGAGGTGTTTGTGCTTACCTTTATAGGTTCCTGCAGCAGGGTGTCCAGTCTCTTTTCGGTTCCAGACTTCAAGGAGAAAGTTTTCTGCTGTGTCCCTGAAGGAATAGTTGGAAATGGATAGATCCAGGAGGAAATCTCTGCCACCTAAGAGATACAGGGAGGTCGTGGAAATGGCGTCCAGAAAGAAAGGACCTGCAAGACAGATGGAGGAGCATGGGTCTGATGATGTGGTACCCCCCCCCCAGAAAGATAGGCCTCAGAGGAGTTTTAACAAAGGAAAGGGGCCTGCCAAGGGTGGGAGAGGGGGATCAGGGCCCAAGGCTAGAGTAGTTAATATAGCCCCTGCTGGGGAGGGCCAGGCTCGGCCTGGTGTAGGCCGGGGTGAAGCTATGCCCGGGCCTAGTGGGGTTCATGAGGGCCCTCTGGTGTCAGGGACTCCTATCAGTGGCCTGGGGGCGCTGGTAGGGGGCGAGGTGGCAGGGCAATTGTCTGCTCTCTCACCGGCATCTACGCCTATGTCCCCCCCTGGGCATGGGCAGAGCCGGATTGCGGCCCAGGCTGCCGGTGGTGGGGCAGGTGTGGAGGCCGTGTGTTTGGGGCCTAATGCGCAAGGAATTGCAGTGTGCGCAGCGGGACCCGCCCTCTCAGATGGCAGATTGCGTGAGATGTACTCCTCCAGTTCATCTGAGGAGGAGGATCGCGGCCGCAATCTTGGAGGGCAGGCCAGTGGACGCGACCGGAGCGGCCCAGGTAACTTGGGGAGGCTTCCGGTCGCGGGTGGTGGGCCAACGGGTGGCTTAGGAGGGCAGCGGGCGCACTTACCGGGGGCGTCCAGGGCTGCTGGTGAGGCGGAGACACCGAGATGCAGTGGAGGAGAAGGGCCCAGTACAAGCGTGCATGCGCGTGCGGCGATAAGAGGTCCTTGCACTACTGCGCATGCGCGCATGGGTATTGGCGCTTGCGGCCTACTGAGTGGAACAAGGGTGGCTGGAACAGATGGGCCAAGTGTGAGTCGGGAGGCTGGCTCAGGCGTGGTGGTACCTCAGTCAGGGGCGCAGGCAGGCTTGCATGGTGGCGCTAGCGGCCTCATTGGTATGGCTGGGTCTGCTGTGAGTACACAGGGGGGAGTTGTGGATGCAAGTAGCAGGACGATTGGGGGTCATGCCACTATGGGCAGAGGGTGGCCACATGCGGGGATAACGCATGCTAGTGAGGTAAGGGCACAGTGTGACAGGAGTGTTGATGCGATACATGGGGGGCACAGATGTTTGGAATATGCGAACCGGGAGCAGTGTGATGTGAGACAGGTTTTGCCCATGTGTGTTGCGAATGATGCCCAAGGGCACAGTGGTTTGGTGCAGGAGGAAATTATAAAAAAGGCAGTTGAGGCTGCGCTGCGTGAGGTGGCTAGGCAACAGGCCCCCCAAGGGTTGAGTGCCCATGCCCTGGAGGGGCCTGGTCAGGAGGCCATTATAAGGCGGGCTGTTTCGACAGCTCTGGGGATGAATACTGGGGGGGAGCAGAGGGTGGAACGGAGGAATAGTTCCTTTGATACACCACCTGTCTGCCAGAGTACTCCCCAAGTTATTTTGTCTCCACAGGTGCACAATAGGACTACGTCGACGATGGCATCGGAGGCTTCCAGTGCACTGGTTGTGGCGGGTCCAAGCAGGGAACAGTCGGTTCATCCAGGAACATCGGCACAGGCACCCGTCGACGCAGAGCGCCCTGGGAATCGTGAGTACTATGCACATCAAACATTACACGCTGACACGGGGTCTTCAACTAGTGGGTCAGGTTCAGAGAGTGGGGAGGACCTGGGGCTGGTTGGGAAAGGGCAGCGTAGGATGTTTAGATGGATCAAGAAAATGGCGGCGGGGCAAGCGAAGGATAGGGCTAAGGGGCCAGGGCCTGCGGAGGAGGAGCTCGGGCCTAGCGGGCCTGGGGGCAGCTTGCCCGGGGTCGCTGTGCCGCAGAAAGTGGCCGCACAAGGGGACACATACCCATGCCTAGTCCATTCATTGTACGGCATCTAAAGACAAAAGTAGTAAAAAAGATACAGGAGGGTCGATATGTGAATATTTTCGACCTCTCACTGGATGCAGAGAGAGCCCTGGATGGGTCGGGGCCTAAAAGGGTGCGCAGGCCCGAAACATATGAAGAATGGCTTAAATGTTTCAGGGTGCTGGCGGCCTGTTACGTGGATAGGTGGTCGCTGCAGGGCCACAACCTCTTTAAGTACCAGGATACTATTGAGGATATCCACGCGAGATTTAAAGAGGGGGCATGGAGAGAGTATGACATGGCCTTCAGGAGGAAAATGATGGGAAATGCCTTACTGCATTTCGGCACACAGGACATGCACTTGTGGTCAAAATTAGGGCTGGAAGGGGGCACCACGCCACCCGCCCAGGCACGGCAGGGGTTGCCCCGGCCAGGTGCAAGGGCGAGTAGGCCGGGGCGCGAGTGCTGGAAATTCCAGGACAAATTGTGCGACAGGGGGAGCGGTTGTTCCTTTTAGCACATCTGTAGATACTGCGGGGGCCCCCACTCAGGGATTGATTGCGTTAAACGCAAGGAGCAAGGGCAGCTTAAACCAGCTCAGAAACCAGGAGTTGCGATCAAGGGCCCCAACCTCGCTTAAGCTGTCTCCAATGCTAGTATGGGTAGCTAATTACCCAGACCGGGGGGCGGCAGAGCTGCTTCGGGCTGGTCTGGAATGGGGTTTTGAGATACCAGTTACAAGAGATGTCCTGGGAACAAGAGGGCACAAGAATTTAAAAACGGCTTACGAATTCCCTCACGTGGTGAGAGAGAAATTGGCGAAGGAGGTGGCGATGGGGCGGGTGTCCGGCCCGTTCGCTGAGCCCCCGATTGAAGACCTGGTGGTCTCACCTCTGGGGGTGGTGCCAAAAAAGGAGCCGGGGAAGTTCAGACTGATTCATCACCTGTCTTTCCCAAAAGGGGGATCGGTCAATGACGCGATTGACCCCGAACTCAGCTCGGTGCATTATCAATCTTTTGATAATGCTCTAGAGGTGATCAGGGCATGTGGCCCTGGTGCAATGATGGCAAAGCTGGACATTGAGTCCGCATTTAGGCTGTTGCCGCTTCATCCGTCAGCATTCAGGCTTATGGGGATGAAGTTTGAGGGTTATTACTATGTGGACATGTGTCTCCCAATGGGGTGTTCCTTGTCCTGCTCGCTATTCGAGTGTTTCAGTACATTTCTGAACTGGGTAGTCGAGACGGCGTCTGGGGGTGGGGCGGTTGCCCATTACCTCAATGACTTCCTTTTGGTGGGGGGAGCTGGTTGCCCTGAGTGCGAACAACTCATGAAAGTCATGGTAGACATGATGGCATGTTTTGGGGTACCACTGGCGGAGGATAAGACGCAGGGTCCCTGTACGTGTATAACATTTCTGGGGATAGAAATTTACACAGTGCATGCTGTCTGCAGATTGCCTGAGGACAAGGTGCAGTGGATGTTGCAGACGGTCAGGTCAGTCAGGGGGAGCGAGAAGGTTCCCATTAGGGAGGTCCAGTCATTGCTGGGCCTCTTGAACTTTGCGGGGCGGGTGATCCCCATGGGTAGGGTTTTCAATCGCCGCTTGGAAGGCCAATTGAAAGGTCCTTCTGGGCGAGCGAAATGGGCTCACGTAACAGATGAGATAAAGGAGGATTTGGGGGTTTGGGAAAGCTTCCTGGTTAACTTCAAAGGGGTTTGCCTTTGTAGGCACCCACCGGTTTCCAATCAAATCCTGCACCTCTTCACGGACGAGGCAGGGAGCTCCGGTTATGGAGCATACCTGGAGGGGGAATGGAGTGCGCCTCCGTTGCCCAGCTAGTGGATAGCGGCTGGGTGTGTCAGGAACTTGACGCTATTGGAGCTGTTTCCGATAATTGTAGTGGTGGAAATATGGGGGGATAAGTTAGCGAACAGGTCTGTGGTATTCTGGACAGATAACCTGAGTGTGGTGTAGGCCATTAATAGGTTGTCTGCGGCTTCACCTAATGTGGTACGCTATCTGAGGCACCTGGTGTTGCGCTGCTTGCAGCTCAACATCTGTTTCACCGCCAAACACGTCCCGGGAGTGCAGAACGTGATCGCTGATGCTCTCTCTCGATTCAATTGGGGGCAGTTTAGGAAAGCAGCACCCAGGGCGGCGAAGGAGGGTCTAATGTGCCCATCTTATCTTTGGCAGCTGATGAAGGCTGGGAAGGCATCCTCAGTTTAGTTAAGGTGTCCTTGGCTCCGAAGACCTGGGCCACCTAGCTGGGCCACTGGAACAGATGGGAGGCTTTCTGTCATCAGAAGGGCATACAGGTACAAGGGGCCACTAGGGTGCATGTGTTGGAATGGCTGGCATGGCTGAGAAGGGATGGAGTTAGCAAGGCTGGAGCTGCGGGTAGGCTGTCAGCAGTTGCATTCTTTAACAGGGCACTCAGTTTCGGGGACCACTCTAGGACTTTTCTGGTGCAGAAAGTTCTGAAGGGCTGGGGGAGAATGGTTCCCAGGGTTAAGGACCCCAGGGAACCTATTACAGCCAGTAGACTGAGGCAGTTGGCGTTCGGTTTACAAGAGGTGTGTAAGTCTGATTACGAGAGATTGCTCTAGTTTCATCATCCAAAAGGAAGGGTACAGGGGGGGTCCTGGCAAAGCACGTGCGGTTGGCACAAGGAAGGGTGCTATTATTTGTCCCAAGGTCCAAAACGGATCAAGAGGGTAGCGGGACTTGGCTACCTGTGGCCAGCCAGGAGGAAGCGTTATGCTGTCCAGTGCGCTGCGTAGAGGAGTTTTCAAAACTCCGTCCCGTGCAGTGTGACCAGTTTCTCGTACACGAGGATGGGTCAGCATTGTCGGTATTTCAGTTTCGTAGGGTGCTCGTGTGAACAGCTGAGATGGCGGGCTTGGATCCCAAAAGAATCGCTGCCCATTCATTTAGGATTGGGGCAGCGACTAGTGCGGCAGAGAAGGGTGACTCCTCAGCGGAGATAAAGCGACTGGGGAGGTGGAGGTCAGCGCAGTTTAAAGTATATATTAGGCCCACACCAGGAACGCATTGCTAAGACGGATGCGGATCAGGACCATTAGTGGTTATATACGGGGTCCCGAAGGGGTACCCCAAGGGTGGCGGGTTGGTGTGGGTGGGGGGCGGTAGCTGGCAAGGGATTGAACGGTGGGGTTGTGTTAGGGTGTCGTCTGTTTCACCAGGTACATTTGGAAGTTCACCCATGGTTCGAGTATGGATAATAGGCCACTCCTTTATCCATTGGGTGTCCATCAGGGCGCTGCGGACGCCGGAAGGGCAAGGATTCCAAACGTCCAGGGCCAACTTCCGGTGGTTAGGACGCAGGGGCCTTGTTTGGGACGATTTGCCAGCATTGTTGCAGGAGGCACACAAAAGGTGGGGGCAGCCTCACGTGATAGTGCTGCACTTGGGAGGTAATGACTTAGGGTCATTGCCGGCTTTGGACCTTATTAAAAGGATGACAGCCGATATTAAGTGGGTCCACACGTGGTTGAAGGAGGTCAAAATAGGTTTGTCCAATGTGGTTGCTCGGCTGCATTGGAGGCACATTGTGACCCAGAAAGCGGCTTATAACGTGTGTAAGAAGGTCAATAGAGAGTTGGGGAGAGCGGTCACTGCCCTGGGGGGCTTTGTGATTCGTCACGATGGAATAACGGCTGACAAAAAGGACCTGTTTCGACCCGATGGGGTACACCTGACGGATGTTGGGTTGGACATATTCCTAAAAGACATTAGGAGCGCTTTGTTAAGAGTAATTTAGATTCCAAAAAAAAAAAAAAAGTTTAATTGTTAATTGTTATTTAAGTTAATTGTACAGTTTTGACTTGTTATGCTATTTATAGGTGCCTGTCGGTTTTGTGTGTGGCGGCAAGAGAACGCTTGGCTCTTATGGCGGGTGGTCAGGGCCCTGGGGAGCGGGCACCGAGAGGGAAGAGTGACGGTCTAAAATTGGGGAGGGGTTACGCCCGCCAGGCGCCGGCCTGGGGGTCCTCTCCCTTGCGAATAAGACCGAATACCTCTAAACCATCACAGCTCTCTCTCAGTGCCATTGGGCGTGAACAGCCGGGTGTCATGCTGCAAACACCGAAAGGGGCCTTGACCATCTGCTTAAAGGGGCTAGGTTAGGGAAAGATGCCGCCAACGTTGTGTTACGAACTTGTTGCCAAGTTTGGTATTAAGAGTTAAAGTGCCTAAGATAATTGGATAACACCTTAGGCACTAGTTATCCGTTTATTTTAATAAACGTGACCGTGACCGGTCTTTCTCTCCCAACATGGTGTGTTGTCTTATTTATTCAGGTTTATGCTACACTACGTAGGACATAATAGGGGGTTAAGACCTTATGAGAGTGGAGGGCCCTCTAGTGGGCCTGTAACAACATTAAGGGATTACCAACTTGAAGTCTGGAGGATGGTAGAGTGTGTTTGTTACAATGTTGCAGGAGAGGAGGAGGTGTTTGTGCTTACCTTTATAGGTTCCTGCAGTAGGGTGTCTGGCCTCTTTTCGGTTCCAGACTTCAAGGAGAAAGTTTCCCGCCCACCCGTCCCTGGAGTAGCTGTGGATTGGCGGCGATGCGGCTCGGTAGGGTGAGTTAACCCGGCTGGGGTAGGTTTAATTGAGCTAGCCTTTTGTAAGACCGGGTTCTTAATATAGTCATCCACCTCTATCAATAGGGTTGTACGATTCGATTGTTAGAGGTTACCTTACTGGGTTGGATGGATGCCTTGGCAGGCGGGTGGTCAGGGCCCTGGGGAGCAGGCACCGAGAGGGAAGAGTGACGGTCTAAAATTGGGGAGGGGTTACGCCCGCCAGGCACCGGCCTGGGGGTCCTCTCACTTGCGAATAAGACCGAATACCGCTAAACCATCACAGCTCTCTCTCAGTGCCATTGGGCTTGAAGAGCCGGGTGTCACGCTGCAAACACCGAAAGGGGCCTTGACCATCCGCTTAAAGGGGCTAGGTTAGGGAAAGATGCCACCAACGTTGTGTTACGAACTTGTTGCCAAGTTTGGTAATAAGAGTTAAAGTGCCTAAGATAATTGGATAACACCTTAAGCACTAGTTATCCGTTTATTTTAATAAACGTGACCGGTCTTTCTCTCCCAACATGGTGTGTTGTCTTATTTATTCAGGTTTATGCTACACTACATAGGACGTAATAGGGGGTTAAGACCTTAAAGAATTAGTTAGTACCAAATACCATTATAGAGAAAAATACACAAATATGTATAAATAAACAATCGTTCAAGAATAAAACCACTCTGAAGAGTGAATAACATGCAACACCCTGCTGAACCGAACCCTATATATAATAGGTATTGTCTGGCCAGGTATTACGTGGGGCTCTATGCATGTATACCGTTCATGTTAACATGATTAGTAAGATGGCTCATTTGTTAGGTGAAAGTTCATCCTTTATAATGATGCGATTCCAGCAAGGTATGTTAATGGGAAAAAGGCTGTACATACATCCATGCAGGTTAAATATAGGCATATGTTAGAAAGGAGGCTTAAATGCAGAAGGAGATTTACTCTCCACTATACCCTCCATCTTATTTACTGCTCTACCATAATAGAGGTCAAATAATAGCAGTGCATTTGTACCAGTTTATTACACCTTCTGATAAACCCTCAACTAATCTCTATATTACATATTAAATAGATATTCCAGTTTCTCCAAAGGTAAAATAATTTGACTACATCTGAAGTTTACTTAACAGTAAAAATGTCTCACAATCAGAATTATGAAATCTAGATGCATCAAACCTGAAAAACAAACAAATAATTTATTGGACATTAACAACATTAAAAATAACAGAACTGTAGGATGCACTTAAAAAAAATTAACTTTGTCTAAGGATATAGCAGTTTCTTGTAAAATGTTCCTTTCTATTATCAAAGTAAATTCTGATTTAGTGAGTATAGGTGGATCTGACAGATTTGATAAATACCCAAGGAAGAAGTTAAAATAGGTTTAGGAGAAAAATACGAGAAAGGAACTCAAAGCTGTAAAATAGAGCAATGTTGTGTGTGATAACATCAGCATAAATGTAATACCTCTAAGGCAACGTAATAAGGTAATTAATAATAGGCACAATTTAGATTAGATCATTATTACAAAATAAAGTTGAATGATACTATAATTTTGCTTGGGAAAAGTGTGTGAATGTTAGAAATTTTTTAATGCTTTTTCTTATGTGCTCAAAGGCTTGCTGACACAAATATATATTGCAATGAAATAACATTTCTATTTAATGTACAAGCACAAACAGTTGCAATAACAATAATATAGCATGTTTATTTACTAAGGCATAGATTACAAGAGGAGCGCTTTTGTTAGTGCAGGGTGCTCTGTCAATATTGGAGGACCAGGTTAAGATTAGTGCTCAATCTGGTATTATAAGTCCATGGTAAAATAAAATTACTAGAGAATGTTTAGCACTGCAACATCCCTTAAGCATGCTTTATACTTTCAGTAGATAGTGCGACCGAGCTAAACATTGCTAATATTACAAGTTTTAAAAAGATAGCGCAACCTGAATTAAATTGCTAGGTCTAGAATAAAATAAAATATATATAATATATATACATACCTTTGGGCCTTTCCCAATATAAACATTGTTATATACCATATCCCTTTTAATCACTGTAAACTATTTTTTTTGTTTTTTTTTAAATAGAAATACTTGAAATATGGGTAGAGGGATTTAGCGCAGCCACGCAAATGGACTTCCAGATAGTAGCACGCCTGAGTCCTACGCTGAAGCGCGAATTTATTACTTTCAATTTGTAATATAAGCACAAGAATAGGAGCACAATTGATTTCATTTGTGTGGTGTTAGCGTCCAATAGGTCTATAAGTTTTTTTGTCCACTTATAATCTAGGCCTAAAGATTTGAAAATACTCATACAGTATATATACAGTTTTCAATTAAAATTGTCTATGCACAAGCTTTATAAAAACATATTTCATTGGTAAAATAAAAAATACAAGGAATCCTAAGATGTATAAGGGAGACGTTGTAATCAATTTCTCAGTTGAGAAGACATAAGGGTCAAACCCTCCCATTACAAATAATAGCCTAACACATAACACAAACAAATAGCAGCATAACACCTGTGTTGGAAGAAGACCGTAACAATCGCATTTATTAATTTGAGCATAAGCCAAAAATCAGGCATAAACATAACTAAAATTGTTAACAGAATAGGGCTTTAAATAGAAAGGCGGCAACAAAATTCAACTATCATTATATCTATGCCTGGCAGGTCAGTGCCCAGGTAGATCTCTTTTGGGAAGCTCCTGCCGGGCTCCGCCACCATCAAGACTAGACACCCTCAGGAGTCAGCAGACCCGTGGGAAGGGGCACTCCAGGCTCTGCCCTGTAGTATCTTGCCCCTCATATTAGCTTGACCCTTTCTCCCTTCAAGCTCTGATTTTCACCAAAAGAGCCATGACACCACCAGCTAGAATGTGAATATAAAATACTTTCTAAACCTTATAAGGTCTAAGTCATCGTAAAATGTACCACATGCGACCGTCAAAATTACTGCTATGGTCTTACAGAACAGGTTAGGTCGCCTGACTATTAGTGATGTCCCAAACTGTTCGCCCGCGAACAGTTCACATCGAACATAGCTTGTTCGCGTTCGCGTTTGTGGGCGAACACATGGCAGTGTTTGATCCACCCCTATGTGTCATCATTGAGGAAACTTTGACCCTTTATGTCACAGCCGTCTGACACATTAGAGCCAATCAACATCAGACACTCCCTCACAGACCCTCCCAGCTACTCGGAATCCGCCATTTTAGACTCATAACGACCTTGCTTTCTTAATGAGAGGACGTGTTGTGTTTTTGCTCCTGACATTAATAGGAAAAACATAGCTAGGCTAGTGTATTTAGTGTCCACTACAGTCCAGAAGGACTCCACTCATCTCTGCTGTAAGCACAGCACCCCAAAAAGCCCTTTTTAGGGCTATATTTTGTGCCGTTTTTTTGTTTTTTTTCGTTTTTTTTTTATTAGCATTTGCCTGGCTTTCAGGCTGTGTTTTTAAGGCTCACAGCATATGCTGTGATTACTGCCACCACTGATATCTCCCTAACAACATTAGTTTAAATTTAACTAACCAAAAAAATTTAATTATTTTGCTAGTGTAATTTTTTTTTTCATTTTCTATCAGGCCTGTGTCACACAGCATATACTCTGGTTCATTGCTCTGTGCCAGCCACCAGTGTTAATATCCGTTTATAACATTATTTTAAATTTAAAAAAAAAAAATATATATATATTTTGCTAGTGTAATCTAATTACATTTACTATCAGGCCTGTGTCTGTCAGGCTCACTCACTGAATTGCATTTACCTCCTGCCTGTCAGCCTTTTGTGCCAGGCCGTCTTGCCAACTATTTACACCAATCATAATTGTTGTCACAGTATAGTTACTAATTAAAATTAAAAAATTCTTGATTGTTGATCTTAATCCTCAGTTTGCTCGTGCCCTAGAATTGCACTTTTCTACTGCCTTCCAAGCCTGTGTGCCAGGCCTACTTGAAAAATATTTACACCAATCATATTTGTTGTCACAGTATTCTTGATAATTAAAAATTAAAATTTTTGGTAATAGTTGTTGTGAATCCTCAGTTTGCTGGTGCCATTGAATTGCACTTTCCTCCTGCCTTGCAGCCTGCTGTGTGCCAGGCCCACCTAGCCAATTATTGCCAGCAATCATATTTCTTTTAACAGTATTGCAAAAATTGTCATTCATCACTGTTTTGATTGTCAGTATTCAGTCTCCTAGTGTCCTTGAATTGCATTTACCTCCTGCCTGCCAGCCTTTTGTGCCAGGCTGTCTTGCCAACTATTTACACCAATCATAATTGTTGTCACAGTATAGTTACTAATTAAAATTAAAAAAATTTTGATTGTTGATCTTAATCCTCAGTTTGCTCGTGCCATTGAATTGCACTTTTCTACTGCCTGCCAGCCTGTGTGCCAGGCCAAACTATCCCATATAGTGCCAGCAATCATATTTCGTTTAACAGTATTGCAAAATTTGTCAATCATCACTGTTTTGACTGTCAATCTGCAGTCTACTAGTGCCCTTGAATTGCATTTTCCTCCTGCCTGCCTGCCTGTGTGCCAGTCCCAACTAGCCAATTAGTGCCACCAATCATATTTATTGTAACAGGATTGGTATTTTTGTTAATCATAACTGTTTTGACTGTGATTCTTCAGTCTCCTAGTGCCATTGAATTGCAGTTTCCTTTCTCCCAGCGTGTGTGCCAGACAGGCCCATTTGCCAACTAGTGCCAAACAATCATATTTGTTGTCACAGTACTTGTAATATTTAAAAAAATTAACTATTTGTGATTTTTAAAACATCTGTCTTTTTTGTTGTTGTCAGTCTCACAGCGTATACTGTGCCCACTTTCACAGTGCCACCACTCAATTGGTGTAATAGTATTGTTAGTGTCCATTTTAAAAAAAATGACAGGGAGAGGCAGGCCACCCCGCAGGTTCCGTGGTCGTGGTGCTGTGATTCCTTTAGACTCTACAAATATGCACATTGTTCAGACGCCGGGTGCCAGGGGGGATGCGAAAACTTCTGAGGAGGACCTAGTTGAATGGCTAACACAGGACACCCAATCTTCTTCAGCTTCCGCTGCTAGTCCTCCTAACCTTGACGCACCATCTACGTCCAGCTAAGCTTTGGGCAGGTCTCAAGTGACCAGTGCCACTCCCCCGCCTGTCGCCACAACCAACACTAGCACCACAGCCGCTTCACTTGATCTGTCACAGGAGTTATTGACACATCATTTGGAAGAAATGAGTGATGCGCAACCATTATTGACAGAGGATGTAGATAATAGTGATCAGTCTCAGTCAGGCAGCATTACCGATATGGAGGTACGGTGTGATGATGATGATGATGTTGTACCCGCTGCTGCTTCCTTTTTTGATGTTTCAGATACAAGTGAAGCGGTTGATGATGATGTGTTGGTGGATGTCACGTGGGTGCCTGCTAGAAGAGAAGAAGAAGAGGGGGAAAGTTCAGATGGGGAGACAGAGAGGAGGAGGAGGAGACGATTTGGAAGCATGGGGAGGTCGAATAAAGGAGCTAGTGGCACAGTCAGACAGCATGCATCGTCACCAGGGGTCAGCCAGACAGCACGCCGATGCCCATCAACGCATTCTGTTGCCACCACCAGAATGCTGTCATTGCAGAGCTCAGCAGTGTGGGATTTTTTTTGTGTGTCTGCTTCTGACAACAGCGATGCCATTTGCAACCTGTGCCAAAAGAAAGAGAGTTGTGGGAAGTCCAACACCCACCTAGGTACAACTGCTTTGCGAAGGCACATGGTCTCCCATCACAAACGCCGATGGGAAGAACACATGAGTAGAAGCAGCACACAAAGGGAAAGCCGCCCTCCTCCTCCTGCTCCAGCATCTTCAGCCACGTCAACCAGTGCTGTCCTCCTTGCCCCCTCTCAACCATCCTCCACGGAGTCTCTCTTACGTAGCAGTTCCTGGTCATCTGCCCACAGTCAGGTGTCTGTCAAGGACATGTTTGAGCGTAAGAAGCCAATTTCTCAAAGTCACCCCCTTGCCCGGCGTCTGACAGCTGGCTTGTCTGAACTCTTAGCCCACCAGCTTTTACCATACAAGCTGGTGGAGTCTGATGCTTTCAAAAAATTTGTATCTATTGGGACACCGCAGTGGAAGGTACCTGGCAGAAATTTCTTTTCACAAAAGGCAATCCCAAACCTGTACTCTGTTGTGAGAATGGAAGTTATGGCATGTCTGGCGTTGGGGCAAGGATCCATATGACCACGGATAGCTGGTCTGCAAAGCATGGTCAGGGCAGGTATATCACCTACACTGTGCATTGGGTAAACCTGCTGACTTCTAACAAGCATGGAATGCGTGGCTCTGCAGAAGAGTTGGTGACACCGCCACGACTTGCAGGCAGGCCTGCTGCTACCTCCTCTACTCCTCCTACTCCATCCTCTTCCATAACCTCTTCCTCGGCTGAGTCCTCTTCAACTTCTGCTTCTTGCTCCACATCTATGGCACCCCCCCAGCTCCCCAGGTACTATGCTACATCCCGGGTACGGCAGTGTCACGCCGTCTTGGGGTTGACTTGCCTGAAAGCGGAGAGTCACACCGCACCAGCACTCCTGACCACTCCTGAGGTGGATCAATGGCTGACTCCGCACCAACTGGAGATTGGCAAGGTTGTTTCTGACAATGGAAGTAATTTGGTGGCGGCATTGAAATTGGGCAAGTTGACACATGTGCCGTGCATGGCACATGTGTGTAATCTAATTGTACAACGATTTGTCCATAAGTACCCAGGCTTACAGGATGTCCTGAAGCAGGCCAGGAAGGTGTGTGGCCATTTCAGGCGTTCCTACACGGCCATGGCGCACTTGTCCGATATCCAGCGTCGAAACAACCTGCCAGTGAGGCGCTTGATTTGCGACAGCCAGACACGGTGGAATTCAACACTCCTAATGTTTGACCGCCTGCTCCAACAAGAAAAAGCTGTTAATGAGTATTTGTATGACCGGGGTGCTAGGACAGCCTCTGGGGAGCTGGGAATATTTTTGCCAAATTACTGGACGCTCATGCGCATTGCCTGTAGGCTTATGCGTCCTATTGAGGAGGTAACAAACCTTGTCAGTCGCACCGAAGGCACCATCAGCGACATCATACCATTTGTTTTCTTCCTGGAGCGTGCCCTGCGAAGAGTGCTGGATCAGGCAGTAGATGGGCGTGAAGAGGAAGAGGAAGAGTTTTGGTGTCCATCACCCCCACAAACAGCCTTATCAGCATCGCTTGCTGGACCTGCGGCAACGCAGGAAGAGGATTGTGAGGAAGAGGAGTCAGAGGAGGAATGTGGCTTTGAGGAGGAGGAGGAGGAGGAAGACCGAGCACAACAGGCATCCCAGGGTGCTCGTTGTTGTCACCTCTCTGGTACCCGTGGTGTTGTACGTGGCTGGGGGGAAGAAGATACCATCAGTGAGATCAGTGAGGAGGAGGAACGGGACATGATTAGCTCGGCAACCAACCTTGTGCAAATGGGTTCTTTCATGCTGTCGTGCCTTTTGAGGGACCCTCATATAAAAAAGGTGTCCACGCTCCTCGACCCCCGGTATAAGCATAAAGTGCCTGAAATGTTACCAAATTCCCACAAGTCGGAAAGGATGGAGCATTTTAAGAATAAATTAAAAACTATGCTTTACACAGCGTATAAGGGTGATGTCACAGCACCACCGGAATGTAACAGGGGAAGAGATTAAATTAATCCTCCTCCTCCCACGACCACGGTGGCAAGGACAGGATGCTTTCCTGACGTCTTGTTGATGGAGGACATGCGTACCTTTTTAACTCCCATGCACCATCAGAGCCTTTCGGGATCCAGCCTTAGAGAAAGACTCAACCGACAGGTAGCAGACTACCTAGCTTTAACTGCGGAAATCGACACTCAGGAGCGATGGACCCCTTGACTACTGGGTGTGCAGGCTGGACTTGTGGCCTGAGCTATCCCAATTTGCAATGGAACTTCTGGCCTGCCCCGCTTCAAGTGTCCTGTCTGAAAGGACTTTCAGTGCAGCAGGAGGTTTTGTCACTGAGAAGAGAAGTCGCCTAGGTCAAAAAAGCCTTGACTATCTCACTTTTATAAAAATGGATCCCGAAGGGACTGACATTGGGCGATACATTTGAATAAAAAAGGCTTGATGATGAGATGAGCTGGCTTGGGCTACAACTGGTACACAGGCTGGCCTTTTTTTTTTTTTTATAAAGCCAGAGGACTTGCTTGACTTATCCGCCAACAACTAGTGTTCAAGCCACAAGCTTTTAGGGCACTTTATAAATGTTTTACAAACATAAATTTTTCTGGCCGCTGCTACAGCAGTTGCTACAACAATACCCAAATGTTTCAGTCATTTGTACATTCCTAATTTTTCTGGCCTCTGCTGCAGCTCTGTGGGTACAAAACTCAAATAAAAAAAATAAGGCACATAACACTAGTGATTAAACTGTTACGAATTGTACAACTTAACACACCACTCATATCTGGTGGACCATTAAATTGAACGCAAAATGCCACAAATTTGAAGGAGGAGGACTGACCAAGCATCTTTATCCATCTCTTGGTTGCTCTAAATTATCTCCTTGTTCCATCTATGCCATACCTGTACTCTATTGTGCAAAAGGGTGGCATATGTGGTGTTTCATGCTGTTGTGCCTGTTGCGGGTCGTGGCCCATGGTATAAAAAGGCTGAAGGAGAATGACCTGTAATGGGTGCCCCTCAAATTTTTAGAAAAATGTTCCTGGTTCCTCTCAATTATCTCTGGGTTTCTAAAATGGATGCCATACCTGTACTCGCTTGTGCAAAAGGATGGCATATGTGGTGGTGTTTCCTGCTGTTGTTTCTGTTGAGGGTGCTGGACCCTCTTATAAAAAGGCTGAAGGAGAACGACCTGGAGTGGGAGTCCAAGCATGGTTTTTGGGGCTACTTCACTTTTCCAAACAATTATCTGTGGGTTTCTAAAATCAATGCCGTACCAGTACACTCTTGTTCAAAAGGATGCCATATGTTCTCTTTCCTGCTAGTATTTTGTTTGAGGGTCCTGGACCCTCTTATAAAAAGGCCTAAGGAGAAAGAGGTGTACGGGGTGCCCACTCAATTTTTTTTTCTATTTCACATTTGACCACAATTATCTCTGGGTTTGTAAAATCAATGCTGTACCTGTACTCTATTGTTCAAAAGGATGCCATACGTACTCTTTCCTGCTGGTGTTTTTTTTGAGGGTCCTGGACCCTCTTATAAAAAGGCTGAAGGAGAAAGAAGTGTACTGGGTGTCCATCGAATCATTTGTTTGATTCAAATTCCCGGTTGCAACAAATTATCTCCGGGTTTCTAAAATCAATGTCTTTCCTGTAATCTAATTTTCAAAAGGATGCCATATGTCCTCTTTCCTGCTGCTGGTTTTGTTGAGGGTCCTGGAGCCTCTGCTAAAAAGGCCTAAGGATAAATAAGTGTACTGGGTGTCTAATCAATGTTTTTTTAGATTTCACGGTTGCAACAAATTATCCCTGGGTTTCTAAAATCAATGCCTTTCCTGTAATCTTTTATTCACAAGGATGCCATATGTCCTCTTTCATGCTGTTGTTTCTGTTGAGGCTCCGGGAGCCTCTTATAAAAAGGACTAAGGATAAAGAAGTGTACTGGGTGTTTAATCTATGTTTTTTTAGATTTCAGGGTTGCAACAAATTATCCCCGGGTTTCTAAAATCAATCCCTTTCCTGTAATCTTTTATTCACAAGGATGCCATATGTCCTCTTTCATGCTGTTGTTTCTGTTGAGGCTCCGGGAGCCTCTTATAAAAAGGCCTAAGGATAAAGAAGTGTACTGGGCGTCCAATCAATAATTTTTTCTATTTCCCGGTTCATATAAATGATCTCTTGGATTCTAAAATCAATGCCTTAACTCTAATCAATTGTTCACAAGGATGCCATATGTCCTCTTTCATGCTGTTGTTTCTGTTGAGGGTCCTGGAGCCTCTGCTAAAAAGGCCTAAGGATAAATATGTGTACTGGGTGTCTAATCAATGTTTTTTTAGATTTCCCGGTTGAAACAAATTATCCCCGGGTTTCTAAAATCAATGCCTTTCCAGAAATCTATTTTTTCAAAAGGATGCCATACGTCCTCTTTCCTGCTGCTGGTTTTGTTGAGGGTCCTGGAGCCTCTGCTAATAAGGCCTAAGGATAAATAAGTGTACTGGGTGTCTAATCAAGGTTTTTTTTAGATTTCCCGGTTGCAACAAATTATCTCTGGGTTTCTCAAATCAATGCCTTAAATGTAATCTATTGTTCAAAAGGATGCCATATGTCCTCTTTCCTTTTTTTTTTTTTTCCTCTTTATTTTTGTTTATTTTAGAAAATTTAATGCACTTATTGGTTCACTAAGATTATGACTTTGCACACTGCCATTTTCCATGCAGCATTTTGACATGTCGTGTGAAATGACTAGAAGAATGGTATGTTTTGAATCTGCTGAGCATAATAAAAAAATAAAAAAAATTAATTTAACTTGAGTTACTAACTGAATCATGACTTCAGGTGTCAGGTGTGGTCCTAGGTAGTGGTTGTTAGCAGATTCTTTTTAATGCAAATTGCAATTGCCACAGCGTGCATAAAATGTGCGTCACTAGTCTCCAAATCTTACCTTTTTTTTTTTTTTTTTTTTTTTTTTTTAATAAATATTTTTATTGAGGTTTGCACAGATTACAACATGAATCAGTAAAACCATAACAAACTGTATGCAATTAGAAAACAATAGATAAAATCAACTCAAAGAAGTGTCTAGTTAAACCATATTTGATTAAACATCAGAAAGAGGAGCAACATGGAAACAAATCAAGACGTAATTGAATGTATAGTTAAAACCTCATTTTTTTGTATTTAGGTATAGTACTGAGTCCTCTCCTCATACTAAAGGCCACTCATGGACCATATGACTCATATATTACATCTCAGAGGACTATTAGTTTATGGAACAGCCACTTATGGGCCATAGTACATATAGGTATAGTTTTGTATCTGAGAGGAACAATCCAATTAATATCACGCTAGATGGGACAAATTATGAGGGAAACAATAACACAAAGAATCACTTTGGATGGGTTAGGGTACAGGGAGGTGAAATTGAAGTGGGCCAAAGGCTGCTATATAGGAGTATATTTAAGAAGGCATGTTTTGGGCTGCTAATGCATCAAGGGTGAGATGATGTTTTGATCTTGGATAAAGTCCAAAATGACATAGGAGCATGTATATATTAGTACATTGGATTAAATAATTAACTCTCTGAACCCTCACTATCTGCAGTGGCTAAAAAGGGCTGAAACACTATAAAGTACGGTATGTAAAAGTACCAATCAAAAAGAATAGGGTATAGTAGTAGCGTTCATTAAACTGGAGTGGTATTATATGTCATCCCCAATAGCTAAGATAAACTATCCAACCTTTAAATTCCAGATCAAACAATAAAAATAACATGCCTGTTACCAGTGGGCTCTATGGTGTAAAATAACATAGGGTTTTACTTCTGTTAATCGGGCCGAGTAGTTATAAAAGGAAAATATGCAACTTTTGCTTAACAACTCGCTTGCCCAGTAAAATAAATAGCAATCTCCATGAATACTCTGATTAGGCTTAGTGACCATTACGTGCAACTGTAAAATTCTACAAACATGTGATTATTACATATTTAGTGCTCAATCTTACCCACAGAATAAATAAACTGTCAATTAATGTCAAAATATCAAACGTAGAGTAAGTGGTGATGACATTAGTATTCTAACAGGGAGTAGCAGCAGGCTGCTAAGACAAATAAACAGCAATGAACTTCTTACAACTTTGTAGTACAGTGAAGCGGAAAGTGAAAGTCATATATCCAGCTCTGTGTACAAGCACTACAGACTCCCAGCTGCCCAGTAATTTGTCTGGAACTATAGAGAGTCTAGAGTCCTGGAAGCTGGAAAGTTCGCTTACGTAGCGTCCACAACCCTATGTTCAGATGGACAAAATAAGCCCCCAGGGTAAAACACTCCCCCACGGCTGTACTGTACCTCATCTAGTCGGCAGCTATGACTGAAGCTCCATTCCACTCTGTGTCTGTCAAGTAGTCTCGCGCTAGCCCGAGCCGTAAGCACAAGGTAAGGAAGCTGCTTTCTGAGGGGGCTGCAAGCCTCTAACTGTTCAGGTTCCAATAGAGGGGTAAAGCCGTACTGAAGAATGATGGTTTTGGGCCACAGGTATCGAGAGCAGGCACCTTAATGATCTCGTCGACCAATTGGCCCATGGGTCCAGGCTGTTATTCATGTTGAGCTGCAATGCATGTAGTGCAATGTCCTTGACAGTGTTCTCCTTTTTTGGTTCACCGTAACATGTGTGAAAGGTGTCACAGCTTAGTTTCGGTAGACAAGCCCCAGATGCATCCCCGGTAAGAGGAAAGATGGTCGGGAGATGTGTAAACAAGGGCTGCGGCACCCAAACACTGTGGGTGCTCCAGTGGCGTACGGCCCTCTGGCCCTCTGTCTGTCAGGGTAAGCTGCGACTTGCTGCCAAAGTATCTGGTGTTCCACTTCTCTTGAAGGGCTCACCCCGCACACTCAGCGCCTATATGCACCGCAGCTCCCTGCTCCCTGTGAGCTGCTTGCTCCATCGCCTCTTCTGTATGTGGGCCAGTACCATCTTCTGACAGGGTCAGACGGATTGTGTCAACTTTGTAGATTTCAGGTGCCTGGGTCGAGTGCTTGTGTGGTTCAGGCAAAGGTTGTGCTCCTCTTACTGCTTTAGCGCAAGCCCCCTTTAGGGATGTGAATTCCTCCTGTAGTGCTTCATGCAGGCTGAGGAAGTGCGCATCTAGCATGGCTTTCACTTCATTCAGGATTAGTTTGGTGTCCAGCGCCATATTGGAAAGACAAAATACAGGTCTCCGTACCCGTTGATATAAGGGGTGACTAGTGCTTTTCCTTCTCTTTGTCAATATTTGTGATTAACGAGTTGGCCAGTTAGTATAGAACTGGTTTGATAACCCAGGGTCCTGGGGGGGTATATTGGCGGCAGCTTTGACAGCACTATCAGGCTAGAGAGGCTTCTCAGTCTCGCGGCTAGCTGTAACGCAGTCAGCTGAGGA
Organism: Bombina bombina; assembly: GCF_027579735.1. Taxonomy (NCBI): domain Eukaryota; kingdom Metazoa; phylum Chordata; class Amphibia; order Anura; family Bombinatoridae; genus Bombina; species Bombina bombina. Next base: position 1,312,016,652 of record NC_069499.1, read on the forward strand.
ACATAGGTAAGCCGAAATGAGTAAGGTATCTCCAGGCTCCTCTTGGATAGCCCCAGAAAGTCTGACTATGAATCCCAAAAAGAAAATTAAATTAAGGTTGAAAACTAACTCCAAAATAACTTGTAAGACCTGGAGCTCCTCAAACACACATCCTACCGCAACAGCTATAGGCTCCGCCCCCCAAAATCTTACCTTTTTAATGCCAATTGATATTGCCACAGCTGGAACAACAGTAAATAACATGTGCGTCACCACAGTCTCCGAAGCTGTTGTCGGATGTATACAAAAACACTGATAAAGTATTCCTTTCGGGGCACAAAGAGATGGCTACCGGAACACTCCAGGAACTTCCCAAGAGTCGCTGTCTTGTGTTTCTGGTGATGTTGGAGACATCTGGGTAGTGTAAATGGGAGGCCCAAAATCCTCTCCATCTCTGTGCACCACAGGACAGGACGTCCTTGTCATCCATAAGCACATGAAATTGCTTGCATTTTCCTTGCTTCAAGAAGTTCAGCTTTTGTGGTGATAGTACAGAATTAAATAAACTTTGGTTTCCTACCATACTCAAGACAATCTTGTAGTTCAAGCTTCGGACTTGCTGTGGGAAACAGTGGCCTGTCCATACCAGGAAGATGATTTAGACAGAAGTAACGAGCTCTGCTTGCAGGTGACACATGTTTATCGTCAATCATCAAAGGGGTTGCGTGCAGAATATGGCTGATGGCCCCTTCTTCACATGTTTGTCCAGAGCCACAACATTTTCAAACAGCCAGAAGAAAAGTCGGTTCTCACCAGCCTTAAGTTGAGCTTCATTTACCAAATGCTGATATTCAAAAAATAGACAAACAGTGCCTTAAAAAACACATTTCAGATATGGATTCACCAGAGCAAGGTCATTGCAAGTACTTCCCACGATAACAAAATTAAAATGCCACAACTCCGCAATCTTCCCCTTCACATTATTATTGTCACACTCCATTGTACTCCTACGCCCAGCTCCCTGCTCTTGTTTTTGTTGAGGGTCCTGGAGCCTCTGCTAAAAAGGCCTATGGATAAAGAAGTGTACTGGGTGTCTATTCAATGATTTTTTAGATTTCCCGGTTGCAACTAATGATCTCTGGGTTTCTAAAATCAATGCCTTTCCTGTAATCTATTATTCAAAAGAATGCCATATGTCCTCTTTCATGCTGTTGTTTCGGTTGAGGCTCCAGGACCCTCTTATAAAAAGGCCTAAGGATAAAGAAGTGTACTGGGTGTCCAATCAATGCTTTTTTCTATTTCCCGGGTCATATAAATGATCTCTGGGATTCTAAAATAAATGCCTTTCCTGTAATCTATTATTCAAAAGGATGACATATGTCCTCTTTAATGCTGTTGTTTCGGTTGAGGCTCCGGGACCCTCTTATTAAAAAGGCCTAAGGATAAATAAGTGTACTGGGTGTCTAATCAATGTTTTTTTCTATTTCCCGGTTGCAACTAATGATCTCTGGGTTTCTAAAATCAATGCCTTTCCTGTAATCTATTATTCAAAAGGATGACATATGTCCTCTTTCATGCTGTTGTTTTGGTTGAGGCTCCGGGACCCTCTTATTAAAAAGGCCTAAGGATAAATAAGTGTACTGGGTGTCTAATCAATGTTTTTTTCTATTTCCCGGTTGCAACTAATGATCTCTGGGTTTCTAAAATCAATGCCTTTCCTGTAATCTATTATTCAAAAGGATGACATATGTCCTCTTTCATGCTGTTGTTTCGGTTGAGGCTCCGGGACCTTCTTATTAAAAAGGCCTAAGGATAAATAAGTGTACTGGGTGTCTAATCAATGTTTTTTTTCTATTTCCCGGGTTATATAAATGATCTCTGGGTTTCTAAAGTCAATGCCTTTCCTGTAATCTATTATTCAAAAGGATGACATATGTCCTCTTTCATGCTATTGTTTCGGTTGAGGCTCCGGGACCCTCTTATAAAAAGGCCTATGGATAAAGAAGTGTACTGGGTGTCTATTCAATGTTTTTTTAGATTTCACGGTTGCAACTAGTTATCTCTGTGTTTCTAAAATCAATGCCTTTCCTGTAATCTATTATTCAAAAGGATGACATGTCCTCTTTCATGCTGTTGTTTCGGTTGAGGCTCCGGGACCCTCTTATAAAAAGGCCTAAGGATAAATAAGTGTAATGGGTGTCTAATCAATTTTTTTTTCTATTTCCCGGTTGCAACTAATGATCTTTGGGTTTCTAAAATCAATGCCTTTCCTGTAATCTTTTATTCAAAAGGATGACATATTTCCTCTTTCATGCTGTTGTTTCGGTTGAGGCTCCGGGACCTTCTTATTAAAAAGGCCTTAGGATAAATAAGTGTACTGGGTGTCTAATCAATGTTTTTTTCTATTTCCCGGGTCATATAAATGATCTCTGGGTTTCTAAAATCAATGCCTTTCCTGTAATCTATTATTCAAAAGGATGACATATGTCCTCTTTCATGCTGTTGTTTCGGTTTAGGCTCCGGGACCCTCTTATAAAAAGGCCTAAGGATAAAGAAGTGTACTGGGTGTCCAATCAATGCTTTTTTCTATTTCCCGGGTCATATAAATGATCTCTGGGATTCTAAAATCAATGCCTTTCCTGTAATCTATTATTCAAAAGGATGACATATGTCCTCTTTCATGCTGTTGTTTCGGTTGAGGCTCCGGGACCCTCTTATTAAAAAGGCCTAAGGATAAATAAGTGTACTGGGTGTCTAATCAATGTTTTTTTCTATTTCCCGGTTGCAACTAATGATCTCTGGGTTTCTAAAATCAATGCCTTTCCTGTAATCTATTATTCAAAAGGATGACATATGTCCTCTTTCATGCTGTTGTTTCGGTTGAGGCTCCGGGACCCTCTTATTAAAAAGGCCTAAGGATAAATAAGTGTACTGGGTGTCTAATCAATGTTTTTTTCTATTTCCCGGGTCATATAAATGATCTCTGGGTTTCTAAAATCAATGCCATTCCTGTAATCTATTATTCAAAAGGATGACATATGTCCTCTTTCATGCTGTTGTTTCGGTTGAGGCTCCGGGACCCTCTTATAAAAAGGCCTAAGGATAAAGAAGTGTACTGGGTGTCCAATCAATGCTTTTTTCTATTTCCCGGGTCATATAAATGATCTCTGGGATTCTAAAATAAATGCCTTTCCTGTAATCTATTATTCAAAAGGATGACATGTCCTCTTTCATGCTGTTGTTTCGGTTGAGGCTCCGGGACCCTCTTATAAAAAGGCCTAAGGATAAATAAGTGTAATGGGTGTCTAATCAATGTTTTTTTCTATTTCCCGGTTGCAACTAATGATCTTTGGGTTTCTAAAATCAATGCCTTTCCTGTAATCTTTTATTCAAAAGGATGACATATTTCCTCTTTCATGCTGTTGTTTCGGTTGAGGCTCCGGGACCTTCTTATTAAAAAGGCCTTAGGATAAATAAGTGTACTGGGTGTCTAATCAATGTTTTTTTCTATTTCCCGGGTCATATAAATGATCTCTGGGTTTCTAAAATCAATGCCTTTCCTGTAATCTATTATTCAAAAGGATGACATATGTCCTCTTTCATGCTGTTGTTTCGGTTGAGGCTCCGGGACCCTCTTATAAAAAGGCCTAAGAATAAAGAAGTGTACTGGGTGTCCAATCAATGCTTTTTTCTATTTCCCCGGTCATATAAATGATCTCTGGCATTCTAAAATCAATGCCTTTCCTGTAATCTATTATTCAAAAGGATGCCATATGTCCTCTTTCATGCTGTTGTTTCGGTTTAGGCTCCGGGACCCTCTTATAAAAAGGCCTAAGGATAAAGAAGTGTACTGGGTGTCCAATCAATGCTTTTTTCTGTTTCCCGGGTCATATAAATGATCTCTGGGATTCTAAAATCAATGCCTTTCCTGTAATCTATTATTCAAAAGGATGACATATGTCCTCTTTCATGCTGTTGTTTCGGTTGAGGCTCCGGGACCCTCTTATTAAAAAGGCCTAAGGATAAATAAGTGTACTGGGTGTCTAATCAATGTTTTTTTCTATTTCCCTGTTGCAACTAATGATCTCTGGGTTTCTAAAATCAATGCCTTTCCTGTAATCTATTATTCAAAAGGATGACATATGTCCTCTTTCATGCTGTTGTTTCGGTTGAGGCTCCGGGACCCTCTTATTAAAAAGGCCTAAGGATAAATAAGTGTACTGGGTGTCTAATCAATGTTTTTTTCTATTTCCCGGGTCATATAAATGATCTCTGGGTTTCTAAAATCAATGCCTTTCCTGTAATCTATTATTCAAAAGGATGACATATGTCCTCTTTCATGCTGTTGTTTCGGTTGAGGCTCCGGGACCCTCTTATAAAAAGGCCTAAGGATAAAGAAGTGTACTGGGTGTCCAATCAATGCTTTTTTCTATTTCCCGGGTCATATAAATGATCTGTAGGTTTCTAAAATCAATGCCTTTCCTGTAATCTATTATTCAAAAGGATGACATATGTCCTCTTTCATGCTGTTGTTTCGGTTGAGGCTCCGGGACCCTCTTATTAAAAAGGCCTAAGGATAAAGAAGTGTACTGGGTGTCCAATCAATGTTTTTTTCTATTTCCCGGGTCATATAAATGATCTCTGGGTTTCTAAAATCAATGCCTTTCCTGTAATCTATTATTCAAAAGGATGACATATGTCCTCTTTCATGCTGTTGTTTCGGTTGAGGCTCCGGGACCCTCTTATTAAAAAGGCCTAAGGATAAAGAAGTGTGCTGGGTGTCCAATCAATGTTTTTTGTTTATTTCACAGTTGCAAAAAAATTATCTATGGCTTTGTAAAATCTATGCCTTACCTGTCATTTATTGTTCAAAAGGATGCCATATGTCCTCTTTCCTGCTGTTGTTTTTGTTGGGAGTCCGGAACACTATTCTAAAAAGGCCGAAGGAGAATGACCTGTACTGTACTGTGTGTCCAATCATGTTTTTGTTTTCAATTTCACCTGTACTCTGTTGTTCAAAAGGATGGCATATGTGGTGTTTCATTCTGTTGTGGTTGTTGAGGGTCTTGGCCGTGGGACAGCTTATAAAACAGCTGAAGGAGAACAACCTGTACAGCCTTGCTCCTCTTTTTAGGCAGGCCAGCTCTTTGCATACATGCCCACAGACTCTGTAACGCATGCCTCTTTTAGGGAGAGGTGCAGCCATAATGCAGGGTCAGAACCTCTGCCTGCAACTGTTATACTCGATTTTGCGAAAGGAAGTAAGCTTACCATGGTTCCCTGCACGCACTTATTGTTGTTATATTTTGGTGAGGGTAATCATGATGGCTATGTAGACCACCACCACTGAGAGTCCTGGAAGTAACAGGGATGAGATGAAAGAGCTAAGAATAGTAGAACTTGAAACAACAGAGTTAGCCATGGGTGTTAGTGCAAGACCGCTAGGCTTTTTTTTGGCTTTGGGTGCGGCTATTCATGCAGGCCATATAGAGATGCCACCATTTGGTGTTGTATCAGGTATTAAACTAATAAGAACAGTACTACCAAAATACAGCCAATGAAGGGCCTATGAAGACTGAGCAAAGGTTGGATTGTAGTATTTTGTTCGGCTAATCATGATGGCCATGTAGACCACCCGTAACAGTGATGAAAGTGCTAAGAATAGTACTAATTGAAACAACCAAGTTAGCCATGGGTGTTAGTCTAAGACCACTCAGCTTTTTTTGGGGTTTGGGTGCAGCTAATCATGAAGGCCAGATAGACCTGCCACCATTTGGTGTTGTAACAGGTATTAAACTGCAAAGAACAGTACTACTTAACACAACCTACTTACCATGGGTCCCAGAGCATATGTTTGGTTATTATATTTTGTAAGGGTAATCATGCAGGCCATATAGACCTCCACTGATAGGGTGAGTATGAGTAACAGTTATTAAAATGCGAAGGACATTACTAATTAACACAACATAGTTACCATGGGTCGCAGACCAAGAGCAGATGTCTTATTATTATATTTTGTATGGGTAATCATCCAGGCCGTATAGACCTCACCAAATAGGGGGAGTTACAGAGATTAAAGTGCTAAGAATGGTAGTACTTAAAACACAACATAGTTAAAATGGGTACCAGACTGCATGTCTTATTATTATATTTTTTCAGGGTAATCAGGCAGGCCATATAGAACACCCCCGATAGGGGGGGGGGGGGGGCAGGGATTAAAGTGCTAAGAAAAGTACTAATTAACACAAGCTAGTTATCATGGGTCCAACACCGTGTGTCTTGATATTATACTTTGTCAGGGTAATCATGCAGGCCATATAGACCTTCCTTGATAGGGGGAGTAACAGGGATTACAGTTATAAGAATAGTAATACTTAAACACAACCTAATTACCATGGGTCCAAGACCAGATGTTTTATTATTATACTTTGTCAGGCTAATCATGCAGGCCATATAGAGCTCCAACAAAAGGGGGGGTAAGAGGGATTCAAGTGATAAGAAAAGTTTTACTTAACACAACAAAATTACCATGGGTCCCAGACCGCGTGTCTTGTTGTTATACTTTGTCAGGGTAATCATAACCGCCATATAGCCCTCCAGTCCTCCACCAATAGGGGGAGTTACAGGGCTGAAAGTGCGAAGAATAGTACTACTTAACACAACCTAGGACTGTTTAATTATTAGACTTTATCAGGGTAATTATATATCTAACAAATCTATCTATTTCTCTTCTATCGATTCTATCTAACTATCAATCTATGTATATCTATCTATCCTATCTATCAATCTATCTTCTGTCCGGGATGTTTTGAGACAGCCACTTGTGTTTCTGACAAATTTGAAGTAGGAGGACAGAACAATCATCTTCTTCCATCTCCCGGTTCCACAAATGAAGGCCATATAGACCTCATCTGATAGGGGGAGTAACAGGTTGTAGTAAAATGTTAAGAATAGTACTACTTAACACACCACGGGTCACAGACCGCATGTCTTATTGTTATACTCTGTCAGGGAAATTATATATATATTTCAAATCCATTTATTTATATATCAAATCGATCGAACTATCAAACGTATCGATCAAATGTAGATTGCATCTATTGATCGATGTAATTCGTATCTATAAAATGTATATTACATATTTTGGTTGATGTCATTCGTATCTATAAAATGTATATTGCATCTTTGATTCGATAACATTCTTATCTATCAAATGTATATTGCATCTATTGATCGATGTAATTCGTATCGATCGAATGTATATTGCATCTATTGAGCTATGTACAGTGTATCGATCATATGTATATTGCATCGATTGAGCTATGTTATCTATGTATCTATCTATCTATCAAATCTATCTATCTCGTGGTTGTGCAAGTGGACTGTTTGCGGTTGATTGTGGTGCGTAACACTTGGAGTTTGCTCTGTCACTGTGATGCGGCCGTAACCCTTACACTACCTGATAGATACAACATCATAACTGATGTTTTAAAGCACGTTATTGCAAACAATTTGGGAATGTTAGTTGATTTAGGCCCATTATGGCTTAAAAGCAGACTCTGCATAAACTATGTAATTTTCCATGGGAGTTTTGCCAGGGATCCCCCTCCAGCATGTGACAGTCCAGGTGTTAGTACCCTTGAAACAACTTTTCCATCACTATTGTGGCCAGAAAGAGTCCTTGTAGGTTTTAAAGTTCACCTGCCTATTGAATTCAAAATTTTAGGTTTGCGACATCACTACTGACTACTATATCCCTGCCAATTGCACTAAAACAATCCTATGGATATCTGTAACCCTATGACACCTTTCTACTGCACCTGAAAGAAAAAAACATTACATTACAAACGGAGGGCAGGAGGGAAAACCAGAACAGGATCCACCGAAGGAAAGAGAAAGAGGAACGATCCCCAGACTTTTTAAAAGTAAGCCTAAGGCCCACCCCAGTACAGCAACAAAGTAATATTCTCAACCAGACCTATATCTTCCAGGGAATGTTGACCCTTTAGATGTTTCCTTCTGATTCTGTGCTTACACTAGCAAAAACACAGGAGGCAACACCTAAGGTGCCTACTCATATCTAGACCTTCCCCCACTTCCCAACCACCTCATGTCCAACTCCATCCCTAATGTGACTCCACCCCCTATTTGCAGTAATTTTGCCCCAGATCTCCCTGACTAAGCCACCCCCTCCCCTTCCCAGATAATCTTAGAGAAATTTCAGGAGGTATGCAAACACATGAGCAAGCCAGCTTGTTTCAAAAGTATGGTAGTTGATTAGTTAGAAATAAATGTACATTGTAAAAGCATTTAACTTCCTTGGGATATCCTTAAAGGGACAGTCAACTCCAGAATTGTTATTGTTTAAAAAGATAGATAATCCCTTTATTACCCATTCTCCAGGTTTGCATAACCAACATGGTTAGATTAATAGTTAGATTAATATACATTTTACCTCTGTGATCACCTTGTATCTAAGCCACTGCAAACTGCCCCTTATTTCAGTTCTTTTGAAACGTGCATTTTAGCTAATCAGAGTGAGCACAATGTTATTTATATGGCACACATGAACTAGAGCTGTTATGAAAAACTGTGAAAATGCACTGATATAAAAGGCAACATTCAACGGTCTAGAAATTAGCATATGAGCTTACCTAGGTTTAGCATTCAACAAAGAATACCAAGAGTACAAAGCAAATTTGATGATAAAAGTAAATTTGAAAGTTGTTTAAAACTGCATGCTCTATCTGAATCTTGAAAGTTTAATTTGACTAGACTGTCCCTTTAAGTACTTTACACATATTCTCTGTGTTTGTGTACTAAGGCAAAATGTATTTATTAATATTTTTGTATTTGTCCCTGCTCTTCTATTAACAGATTTAAGCCTCTTTATGAAACTGCAGATGCAGATTCAGGGCCCAAGCATTGCAGGCTCGAGTTAGTGGGCCTTAAAGAACCTTTCCTGGGACAAAAGAACCTTCCTGGTCAGGATCAACTGGGATAATTGACAAGTGCAGTCGCTAGTGCAATGATAACGGTGAGAAGTTAAATTAAAGGCAGTTTTAATGACCAACACCAGGATCAAACTTGAGAAAGGTCCGCAAGCAAGAAAGAGGCATTTGCTTCCTCTTGCCCTCATTGTGGATGCTCATAATGTCAATCATCACAAAGTTCATAGTAGGGTAAAGGTGGATCACATTATCCTGCAGGGCTTCAGCAATGTTCAGATCCTGCAAGAAACAGAAGGCAACAAAAGAATATCAGAGGAAAAAAAATGTTTAGTTTTTCCTTAACTCGTCCACCACCTCTGAGGCGGCGGACAGCAATCAGTCCAATCGGATACGATCGGGTTGATTGACACCCCCTGCTAGCGGCCGATTGGCCGTGAATGTTCAAGGGCCGGTATTGCACAAGCATTTCACAAGAAATGATTGTGCAATGCTAAATACTGACAGCGTATGCTGTCAGCATTTATTAATGTAGGGCAGACATGATCTGCTACAGCGGATCATGTGTGCTCGAACATGATAAATCAGCCACTTGTTTTTTCTTGCTTAGCGATTCATAAATATTGGCTGTGATATACTATTATTGACTCCCATTTAAATAACAAATGATTGCTTTATCATTGCCAAACTTTACCCAAAACTTACATCTCACAAAAGGAGCTGGTAAGGCAAAAGATAGGGCAAAATGGTGTGAAAAAAGTTTATAAACAACATTAATAACATTGGGCCAGATTACAAGTGGAGCTCTATTTAATGCTCCCATTTGAGTCTTAACTGCACTAGCAGCAAGCTTTTTGCGCACAGTCTTGTACTCGTTTTATGAAATGCAAGTAAACTGTTTTTACCTGCACGCTAACCGGATGAGTTCAAAAAGCCGAATTTAAATTATCGCGTGCACATTCATGTATTCCTCCATAGAAGTAAAAAATAAGTGGAAAAAAACTAACACCCTACTTGCAAATCCGATCGATTATTCTTGTGCTCTAACCCAAAATGAAAATATTAATTTTCACATTCCAATGTTCGTTTCATAAAATAAAATGTTCTATTTATTTATAAATAAATATTTCTAAATTATCTGATGGTATTTTTCGTACATAATGTACCTATATATATATATATATACAGTATATATTGGCTCATTGTATGATACCTTTGTATTTTTTTAATTGTCTTCTTATTGATTAAACAAACCCCTACCCCCCACCTAGAAAAAAATAAATAGTTTTCCAATTTGGCAAGAATTTAATCTAAAAGCAAAAAGAACAGTGCAGGACAGTGAACAGTGAAGAAAATAGCCACAACTGATATTATCTTCTATAACATGATTTTGACAGTTCTCATGCTGTAAATTGTGAAGTTGTGAGGTTTCAAATATTGCCACAGGTCCCATGCCTCTCTCTACAGAAATACGTTTCTTTGTTGAATAATATTACGATTACTGTAAGAAGATGGTAACACAATGTTCTAGATATTGTTCATTGCATGTATGAAAAACACGATTTATGGGAGTTTTTTTAAATCCCGTGCAAAAGATTTTGATCAAAGACTAACAAGACAGAACAGCAAATTGTTAAATCACAATAACAATGGGGTAATTCCTGGTAGAAATCCTGTTTAATCAAATGCTGTAAATTACAGTCACAAAAATGCAACTATGAAATTAAAACAAAGATGAAATGAAAACATGAAAACAAAGATATTAGGAACAGGATTGCTAAATGCCATTTCTAAATTTTGTGGTCATGAAGTCTATTATCTCTTATTTCCTACAGATCCCTTTATCTGTTCTAGATATCACATATACTGCTGTTCAATACATATACATATGTATATTTCTGTACCATCCATTACTGAGGGACTATACTGTACTAATAGACATAAAGATGTTGAAAAGTCATTTTTTGCGCTTATCAGCTACCAAGTTTTTCAAGAGCTGGTAAAATTGAATGCAAACATACCTGTATATAAAATACAATGCAAGAGTTTGTGAAGCAATATTTTTACAATTTACACCTGTCAATTATCAGAAACGAACACCTAGATTACGAGTTTTGCGTTAGAGGCTGTGCGGTGCTAATGAGCAGTTTATGCTCACCGCTCACTTACAGACAGTGCTGGTATTACAGGTTTTTACAACCCAGACAAGAAGTGAGCGTTGAGCAAAATGTTGCTCCTTACCGTACTCCAATACCAGCGCTGCTTACGTTAGCGGTGAGCTGGTGTAACGTGCTCGTGCACGATTTCCCCATAGGAAATCGTAAAGGAAGCAAGCCCGTTGATTCCTTTATGCAGCCCCATTGATTCCTATGGGGAAATATACAGTATTTTATGTTTACACCTAACACCCTAACATGAACCCCGAGTCTAAAAACCCCTAATCTTACACTTATTAACCCCTAATCTGCTGCCCCGACATCGCCGCAACCTACATTATATTATAAACCCCTAATCTGCAGCTCCGGACACCGCCGCCACCTACATTATACTTATGAACCCCTAATCTGCTGCCCCCAACATCGCCGACACCTACATTATTTTTATTAACCCCTAATCTTCCGCCCCCAATGTCGCTGCCACCTACCTACATTTATTAACCCCTAATCTGCTGCCCCCAATGTCGCCGCCACTATAATAAACATATTAATCCCTAAACCGCCGCACTCCCGCCTAGCAAACATTAGTTAAATATTATTAACCCCTAATCTGCCGGCCCTAACATCGACACCACCTACCTACATTTATTAACCCCTAATCTGCCGCCCCCAATGTCGCCGCCACTATATTAAAGTTATTAACCCCTAAACCTAAGTTTAACCCTAAACCTTACACCCACTAACTTAAATATAATTAAAAGAAATCTAAATAAAATTACTATAATTAACTAAATAATTCCTATGTAAAACTAAATACTTACCTGTAAAATAAACCCTAAGCTAGCTATAATATAACTAATAGTTACATTGTAGCTATCTTAGGGTTTATTTTAATTTTACAGGCATGTATATGTTACTGGCTGCCAAAAAGCTAACACCCTATTCGCAAATCCGATTGCATATTCTTGTGTGCTAACCCGACATGAAAATAGGAATTTTACATGATTATATATAGGTATAGATATATACAGAAATATATATAAAAATATCTATTTAAAATTACTTAGAACATATTCTGCTATGTACAGAACATTGGAATGTGAACTATTTACAGTAAATATATAACACATTATTACACAGTATAACACATTATTAAATATGAATATCGCATAAATATGTTTTGACATGTTTTCATCTACTTATCTGCAAAGGACTCTGATGCACTTATATTTATGTCTTGCGTGTGCAAATTTGTACGTATGTGTTTATATGTGCATATATGTCTGTAAATATGTATATTTACATATAAATACATATATATGTATATATACATACATATATATGTATATATATATATACATCTTTAGACATGTATATGTATAATCATTGAGTGGCAGCAACATTTAAATCCTTCCATGCATCTTTGCATAACAAATATGGCAAAATGTGGGGTCTAAGGTATAGCTTTTGGATGGGTCCATTGTGAATTCATGGTGAGTCTATTGTATGACCCCACCTACTACCAGTGTAAATTGGATTTTTTGTATTGTATACATGTTTAAATTCGACATCCATGTCTCTTTAAAACACTGGCATTTATGTGTATATGAATGCTGTGAAACCTTAATAATGTTTTCTCAATCTGAAATGCATTCTGTGTTGTATTCGTATACTCCTGGGGGATGGATAAATACTTCTGTAATAATTTGCACTGTTCTTAGTATAATTTATATAAATCTAAATGTGTGTGTGTATATATATATATATATATATATATATATATATATATATATATATATATATATATATATATATATATTCATAGGGTTTATTAAATCCATGGCAACACTCTCTTTAATTCAAATAAAACTTAACAATTCTTAGGATCCCAACTGTGCCTTTACTTTTTAACCTGAAACACCAGGCAATGAATGAAGCAAACAGCATGGTTTTTATTAAGCAGATACTTCGAAACCTTCCTTACAAAAATATTGTGGATAACTGAAGACTTTTTAAATACTGTAAAAATACATAAAAAAATCGTAAAGAAGTCAGTCAGAGCTTTGTCTTGTAGTTGAGAGATGTATGCAATGATTTTAAAAGAATTTTATTTCATAGAAAAGTTTCCCTTTTAATTTCCATAGCCTAAAGAAACTGACAGGGGGGGATCTTTTTAATGAGTTTATAAAAAAATATAATGCCAAAAGGCTAATTAAAGGGACATTTAAGAATTGACAATTGTTAAGATAAGCAAGGTATGCAAAGATCTTGTGTAAAATGAAATGTGGCCATAGAAAATCATTCCAATTGCACAATTTTGCCTCCCATCAGTGAGACTCTTCTGTGTTTAACCAATCATATTTTCCTTTGACAGTTGAAATGAGAGCACATCAGCAGTCGGAAGGATAACGCTCAGCTCATGGTCACACACAGCCTATCAATAAGAAAGGATGTTGTTACACATTAAAGGAATGTTAAACACTAAATAGATTTCATGCAACTCCTTCTAATTATGGGCTCTGTCATGCTGGAACTTAAAGGGACAGTCAAGTCCAAAAAAAACTTTCATGTTTCAGATAGGGCATGCAATTTTAAACAACTTTCCAATTTACTTTTATCACCAATTTTGCTTTGTTCTCTTGGTATTCTTAGTTGAAAGCAAAGCCTAGGAGGTTCATATGCTAATTTCTTAGACCTTGAAGGCCGCCTCTAATCTAAATGCATTTTGATAGGTTTTCACCACTAGAGGGCATTAGTTCATGTGTCTCATATAGATAACATTGAGCTCATGCACGTGAATTTACCATGGAGACAACTCTGATTGGCTAAACTGCAAGTCTGTCAAAAGAACTGAAATAAGGGGGCAGTCTGCTGAGGCTTAGATACAAGGTAATTACAGAGGTAAAATGTGTATAATTATAACTGTGTTGGTTATGCAAAACTGGGGAATTGGTAATTAAGGGATTATCTATCTTTATAAACAACAAAAATTCTGGTGTTGACTGTCCCTTTAAGTTACACGGCAGGTAATGACTAGCAGGAGGGGGGGAATAGCCTCAATACTATCCTTATATAATGTAGCTAGTGTTTACTGTCCCTTTAAATTCTGTAAAGAGTTCTCTTAAAATTTGAAGACTCTAAAGATGATTTAAAGGGACATAAAGGTATTGTTTTCTTTGTTGTATCTAAAAAAGGACACTTTATAATATATAACATGATTTTATGTTTTCTGAAAAAGATGTTTTTATACTGAGAAAAACAAAACAAAATTGTCATGTATTTATGTTATTGTGGAGTGTTTCTGTCTATCAATAGATCAATAAACATCTTCAACTTAAAGTGATCGTAAATTCTAGCATTTAAAAAATGCTAGGATTTATCATCACTAAAAATAAAGGTGTTCTTCATTCATCAGTTTAAAAAAATAAATGATGAATAGGTACCTTGATTTCACCATGGTTTCATCTCTAACCTAAAAGCCTCCGACCACCCCCGGCACAGCTCAGTTTTTTTTTAATGAGGTGACATTTTCACCTCTAATCCAATAGCCGTGCTTGCCCTTTGGCATTTTGCTGTAGGCAAGAACGGCTATTGGCTACAAGGTGGAAACGTTACATCATTGCAAAACTGAGCTGTGCCGTGGGTTAGGTTAGTGATGAAGATGTGTCAAAATAAAGGTACCTATTCATCATTTATTAAACGTTAGAATTTACCATCACTTTTTGATGCAAAATAATTCTTAAAAATGTTAAATCTTATTTAATAGGCAGGGTAAAATATATTAGCGTTTTCTGTCCCTTTAAATGTCCTTATAATCCATTATTCAGGCACTTGAGAAAGGACCAGGACAGTAATGTATTAACTAGAACGAAGATTATTAGTTCAAAAAAGTCAATAGTTGAAACATCTCTAAACAGATAAAAAAAACAAGCATGGCGATCTTCTTGGAGGACCTCAAAAGCGCCTTGGTTAGCCATATTTAGCTGGTGGCGGCAAGAGCCCGGTTGGGAGTGCCTGTCTCTTGTGGCGGGAGGTTGTAGCCTTTAACAATTGAGGGCGGAGTCTGCAGAGGTGACAGTCGGGCTAATGGGCGGGGGTGTTGTCCTCAGGTCGTGCTGACTGAAGATCCTTTAGGACGTCCACGCCTACTAGACGGAATGGGGTGGGGTCGCCTTTGCGGCCCCCTCTTGGCAGTTGCAATTCCACAACACCTGGCTGCGACCTCCGGTTATATGGAGTTAATAGTGATAATTTTTACTAGGCCTCGAATGCCGCCACAGGTTAAATATTTACTGACTTCCGTTGAAGTCAGGTTATTCAATTTGTTAATAAATATGACCATGTTATGGTCTTTAAACGCAGCTCTCTGTGTCGTGTGATTATTTGTTAGTATATAAGGTAAAGAAGTGTTTACAAGGGGTTGGAACTACCAGATACAACACCAGCCCTTAAAAGAAAGATGATACAAACAGGAATCTGTATACATCAGTATACATCTACAACTTTTGGGCTTGGTTAGAAGTCTGAAAATAAGCACAATATTATTTAAAAATAAGCAACACTATTAGTTTTTACTAAAGCACTCCTAGATGAGCTATATAATTTTATCATTTACAAAACATTTATGCCCAAAAAAATCTAGAGTATAATGTCCCTTTAACTGTAAAGGAATATAGTGATTTGCAGAGGAGCAAAGGCAGAAGGGAGAGCTTGATGGAATGATAGCCTTGGGGAAAAAAAACATCTGATTGGTTAATATTAATAATGGATTTGCAGATAAAAAAAAAATTCTACTAAAATGTGGAAATCTAATATGTTGCTGCAATAAAACTACTATTAAAAAACTCAGAATCAGAAGTCTTGTGAAAAGTACTATTTATTATATTAATGCATAAGTATTTCATCAATAACTAGAAAAATATTATTCTGTGTGATAATAATTTAAAGGGTGCAAATTAAAGTTTCGGTTACAGCTTGCGATGTTACAACTTTCCAATTGACTTATTTTATTGAATCCAATTTGTTCTCTTGATATCCCTTGTTGAAGAGTAGACTATGTAGGTTTAAGAGCAGCATACCACTACTGGTGACTTGACATGTATGCCTCTTATCATTGACTCACCAGATGTGTTCAGCTACCTCCCACTAGTGCATTGTTGCTCGTTAACAAAGGATGTAAAAAGAACAAAGCACATTTGATAGATTGTAACATTGTTTAAAATTGTATGCTCTATCTGAATCATGAAACTTGACTTTACTGACCCTTTAAGCATCTTATTGCTCATTAATACTATGGGTTATAAGGACATTAATAATCCACAAGTTATTGGTGTACACACAGAGAAGAAGCTGAAAGATTTTTTTTTGCCAGGTGTGTGAAAAATGTCAAGTGTAAGATATGATTTTTTTTTTTTTAGATATTTTTTTTATTGAGGTTGTATAAAAACAAGACAGGCAAATGGAATCACAGTTCCAAATCAAAAGAACATCACAGCAAAATATATATATTGATTGGCAGAGTAAAAAAACAAAACCAAGACAAATGAGATCGCCTAGTTATACAAATAAAAATAAACCTCATAATTTTTTTTTTAGAAACAATGAATGAATTCCCAAAGAATAAATAGGGCCTCTCTTGGACCCTTAAAGGAGCGTTTGATACAGCATGGGGGATTATAGGGAAAAAATGATAAAATAACAAAATGGGCCACTTTTGGACTCCTAATGGAAACTACCAACTTGTGGAACCGAATCATTTGAATGACATAGAAATACTTATATGTGTTCAGTTTGTCAGGTTAAATTTAGGAAACTGAAATGTATAGGGTATAAGTGCCGCCCTACCAGGCATCTTATATGAATTGTCTCTATGGGTATAACAGTCATATTACTGGACCAGAAGCTGCAAGTAGAATTTATGGGTGCAACATCTAAGATCTCAATATAGTTAAAGTTATTGTGCTAACAGTGGTAATATAAGATCATCTTACCGTCAGTAGTGCCATGACTCTGAAATGATAGCAGACTTTTGTATAGGATAGAGATGCCCTAAATTACAAATAGGCTAATGAAATCACTAGCATAAAAAACAGTTTAGAGTATCTGGGTACACATTTAATGCAGTTCATATGACCCTTAATGTATGGTCAATAGCTGTGGGTGAAGTGGCTCTAATAATCGCAACTACAGAGCTATCAGACCTCTTAATTTAATAATTCTAGAGATATCAATGCTGGTCTATCTAGAGTAGGGTGATGCAGCTGTCAGGTAATTTACTCTATCTAGATCAAATCTGTTAGTTCACTAGAAGCAGCTGTACATTTCTATCTGTATATATCTATATGGACAGGAGATTAGGTAGGAACAGTTCTCAACAGTAGATTAAACATTTTAAATCAGAAACAGTATATCATGCCTCAATCGTATTTGAAACGATAAAATAAATAACTGAAATAAATGACTCAACAGTAAACAGTGAGCATGGCCCTAAACATGAGATTGAGAGCATAAACAGTCATTACTTATAAACCATATAGCGTGTCTGAAGGAGTTAATCCGATACCCAGTTTGGTGACAGGAAGGGGTAGTAAATGCTCCCTGATGGGTTGTATTAAGTCATAGCACTTGGTTGTGAACCATGCGGCCCAAGTCCGGCATATGTAAAAAATAATAATGATCACACCGTGTCATACCCAAGGAGAGCAATATGAGACATTGTGAGCCATGTTACCCGATACCTGTTCTCCGTATCGCCTCAGCAGCCCCAAGGTTCAAAGGTGGCCCACCAGGGTCCCATTTCAACTGCATTAGGTCCTCAAATAGAAGGGTGGTAAGAAGCGATAAGAGCCGTGCGGCTCGCATGAGCAGATAGTTAGGTATCATGTTAATGTCAGTTTGACCAAGTCTTTCTCCCTTACTAGCTATCAGGTCCGCTATTAGTATTGGCATGTCCGGACTGAATGGCACAGCGGAGGTTACTCTCTGATACTTCACTCGTATCCTATTAGTGGCATCCATTAGCAAAGTGTAGTTGTTGTCATCGGCTCAGCTTCCATAAATGAGGTGGCTGTTGCCTTGTACGGGAGTGACCGTGGATTGTGGCTGTGGGTTTCCATGAGGAGTGGCGGTAGGTTCAAGGCTCTGTATCACTGGGTTTCTTGTCAGTGGATGCTCCGTAGGAACCAGGCCAACATCTTCCACAGACAACGCAGGTCTGCAAACTGTCTCAGCCTTGCACTGGGTGGTAACACCACTCTCCGCAGCAGCCTTGCTCACAGAATCTTGTATGCCAGCATTGTTAGTATCGGATGAGGCAGTGTCCCCTGGACTGAATGCCCTTATAGACCCAATATTCAGTTCATGGGGGCCAAGTGGGGAAAAGCAACTTGCAAAACTCTGTGCTATTAAGAGTCTCAATCCAGCATAATGTTCGTTTAGTAACTCGGATATAGTTTCGTCAGATTCTTGTAAATCGGTATCCATCACCAGCAGTATGTGTAGTCAAATAGGACTACTCGTAACCCAGATGTCTGGGGGGGAATGCGGGCAGCTTAAAACCCCACAGCCTGTCAGATAGGGTCGCTGGGTTTGGCTGAACAGCAAAGGCTAAAGGTACGATCCGGAAAGTCTCTTTCATACTCCACTGAGGTCTTTTAGAGATATAAGTACTAAAGTATCACAAATATCCTCTAGGAACCTATAAAGGCTCATATATTCTAAATGTAGATCAGGAGCTTCCCCAAGATGCGTCCTGCCGGATCAGCTTGTCGCTCCGCCCCCAAGATATGAATTTTTCTAGACTCACCAGAGTGATTGTAAATACACACTGTGCCTGGATTTGCCATATAAAAGCAACTGCCCCCACCAGGATTTCGGTGTGCTTCCTTGGTGACCATACATAGGTTCCATTGCACCACCAGTTGTACTTCCCTATACCCTGGTCATGGGAAGTACCAACACAATGACTTTAAACCAGAGTGTGAACAGAAAGCTCCAACCAAGAGGAAAGTTAAGAGCAAAATCAGCAGCAATTCTCCAAGTAAGTTAAAAGTGACAGAGGCAAATAGGAAAAAAAAAAAGTTGTGTTCTACTAATAGGAGACATATTATGAACCAGTGAAATGTCTTATGTGTAGAAATGTCCTATGTTTGTTTTGAACTTTTACATATTTTTAATTTAAAAAAATTCCCTGAATTTATACTATAGCACCCATTTATAAAGCTGTTTACTCAGCTTTGTGGCAATTTCAGCGCAGGCTTGCTTATGCAACCTCAGAAGGCTCAGTCATGACTAACAAGCCCTGCACTCAAGCAATTAGTTGTGCGAGAGCAGTGGGTGGGGATGCACAAGTGATTGCTCGCTCAATCTAAAATTCAGGAATCAAATGCTACTCCGGAGGCCTCGAAGGCATGGAGAATGGTTCTGTTTGTGAGAACCTTGTTTGCATGGGGATTGAAAAAAGGGGCCTATGAAATCTGCACCCTTTAGGTGGCAGAGAGGTTAAGTAGCAGAGGTCTTAAGACTGCAGCTACTTAACTAGCATTTCAGGCATCCACAGCTTAACAAATGGGGCCCTTTATATCTTATTTGTTGATAGCAACTTTTTCTCTATTTGCCCAAGCATTTCATATATTAAAAAAAATATTTTTACTTTAAAATTGAAAATAATGGCTTATGATTAAATAATGTATGATTTGTGCTAAGCTTTCTTTCATGATTCATTCAACTTACTCCTAGAGCCTACCTACCTATTTTTCATCAAAAGATACTTTGATAATGGAAGTGAGTTGATAACTTTCTTAAAATTAAACACTCTTTTTGAATCATAAAAGAAAAAAGTTAGGGTCATGTCCCTTTAAGGGGTTTCATGTTCCTTTAAGGGAAATTCATGACAGTTTTGCTCTGTTATTAATATTCCCTAAACACATTTCTATAACAACCACATAATGCTTTCACACATTTGTCTCACCGCTCTGTTATTACCATTTTATAATTCTATATAATTCAAACATAAATTCATATATGAATTGTGACACCTACAACACTTTCAATTTCAATTATGTGCATCAAATCATAATGAACTGAAAAATAGAAATGTACAAGCTCATAAAAGGCAGATATGGGTAGTGACATCTGAACTCAGTAGAATTCTCAAAACTTGCTAAACCCATCTTGAAAATTGCCTTTGAAAAGGACAGGCTATTTTCTTTCTAAATTCTGTCAAATTAAAACATTCTAAGATTTCTCCAAGACAGAAATGATGAAATCACACAGTACTAAAAAATTTTGATAGTTGAGCCCTAAGAATGTAAGATAATTCCCTCAATGAGCTCGGGACTGTTTCTATGATTAGGTAAAAAATCTGGGCAAAGTGCACTCTAGCAGAAGCTCTCAGACTCTCCAGCATTATCATTTTAACTCTTCTCAATGACAGATGATGAACAAATTGGTAGCCCACCTGTTAATTATTAATTTGATGCTACATTTTCTAATTTTTCTTTAGGGAAGTAGTTTGTTACTGTACATTACTCCAGTGGTGGCTTGTGAAGTTTTTGTTTTTTGTCATAGATTTAATACAGAAATCTGACATTTATCCAATCAATTCATCAAGTCAATTTATTACAAAATTTAGCTAAAACATAGTTCCCATCATATTAAAGATACAGTTTACACCAAAAAATGTATTGTTTTAAAAGCTAGATAATTTTATTACCCATTCCCTAGTTTCTCATAACCAACACAGTTATAATCATACACATTTTACCTCTGTAATTACCTTCGCCTAGATTACGAGTTTGGCATTAGCCTTAAAAAGCAGCGTTGAGAGGTCCCAATGCTGCTTTTTAATGCCCGCTGGTATTACGAGTCAGGCAGGAAAGGGTCTACCGCTCACTTTTCTTCCGCGACTCGAGGCTACCGCAAATCCCCTTATGTCAATTGCGTATCCTATCTTTTAATGGGATTTGCCTAATGCTGGTATTACGAGTCTTGGAAGAAGTTAGCAGTAGACCCTCTCTCCTGGCAAGACTTCTACCGCATTTAAAAGTCAGTAGTTAAGAGTTTTATGGGCTAACGCCGGAACATAAAACTCTTAACTAAAGTGCTAAAAAGTACACTAACACCCATAAACTACCTCTTAACCCCTAAACCGAGCCCCCCCCCCACATCGCAAACAATAAAATACATTTTTTAACCCCTAATCTGCCGACCGGACATTGCCCCCACCTACATTATACCTATGAACCCCTTATCTGCTGCCCCTAACATCGCCGACACCTACATTATATTTATTAACCCCTAATCTGTCGCCCCCAACGTTGCCGCTACTATATTAAAGGTATTAACCCCTAAACCTAATTCTAAACCTAACCCTAATCCCCCCTCACTTAAATAGAATTTTAATTAAACAAAATTAAATAAATGAAAGCTATTTAAAACTAAATACTTACCGATAAAATAAACCCTAAGCTAGCTACAATATAACTAATAGTTACATTGTAGCTATTTTAGGATTAAATTCAATAAACTTAATTACGAAAAAAAAACCCCCACTAAATTACAGAAAAAAAAAATTACGAGAAGTTTAAACTAATTACACCTAATCTAAGCCCCCTAATAAAATAAAAAAGCCCCCCAAAATAATAAAATGCCCTACCCTATACTAAATTACAAATAGCCCTTAAAAGGACCCCCCAACGTTACAACCCACCACCCACACACCCCTACTCTAAAACCCACCCAATACCCCCTTAAAAAAACCTAACACTACCTCATTGAAGATCACCCTACCTTGAGCCGTCTTCACCCAGCCGGGCACAAGTGGTCATCCGATCCGGCCAGAAGTCTTCATCTGATGGGGCAGAAGAGGACATCCAGACCGGCAGAAGTCTTCATCCTATCCGGGCAGAAGAGGACATCCGGACCGGCAGAAGGCTTCATCCCAGCTGCATCTTCTATCTTCTTCCATCCGACGAGGAGCGACTCCATCTTGAAGACATCCAGCACAGAGCATCCTTCCAGCTCGGTGACTACTCGACAAATGACAGTTCCTTTAAATGACATCATCCAAGATGGTGTCCCTCGAATTCCGATTGGCTGATAGGATTCTATCAGCCAATCGGAAATTAAGATAGGAAAAATCTGATTGGTTGATTTAATTAGCCAATCAGATTGAAGTTCAATCTGATTGGCTGATTGGATCAGCCAATAGAATGTGAGGTCAATTCTATGCAAGGTCAATTATAAGTGTAAGATTAGGGGTGTTTAGACTTGGTGTTCATGTTAGGGTGTTAGGTGCAGACATATTTTTTCTTTCCCCATAGGAAACAATGGGGCTGTGTTAGGAGCTGGTAGGTTTTTTTTCAGCCAGCTCAGCCCCATTGTTTCCTATGGGGAAATCGTGCACAAGCACGTTTAGCCAGCTTACCACTACCGTAAGCAACGCTGGTATTGAGGTGAGATGTGGAGCTAAATTTTGCTCAACGCTCACCTTTTTACGGCTAACGCCATGTTGAAAAAAACCTGTAATACCAGCGTTGGCTTAAGGGAGCGGTGGAAAAAAAAGGAGCGTTAGAGCCGCAAGCCTTACCGACAAAAACTCGTAATCTAGCAGCTTGTTTCTAAGCCTCGGCAAACTGCCCCTTATTTCAGTTCTTTTGACAGACTTGCATTTTAGCCAATCAGTGTTGGCTCAGAGGAACTCCACGTGCGTGAGCACAGTGTTATCTATATGAAACACATGAACTAACACCCTCTAGTGGTGAAAAACTGTCAAAATGCCCTGAGCTAAGAGGCGGCCTTCACGAGCTTAGGAATTAGCATATGAACCTCCTAGATTTAGCTTTCAACTAAGAATACCAAGAGAACAAAGCAAAATTGGTGATAGAAGTAAATTTGAATTTTTTTAAAATTACATACCCTATCTGAATAATGAAAGTTTATTTTGGACTAGACTGTCCCTTTAGAGATGTCCTTCATTATATTTTATCAGAAAAAAATCACTGAATAAACTAAAACTCTTAAGAAGTTAACTGGGGACACACACACTGAGCACTGACATTTTTTTCTATTTTTACTAAATTATCTGTATTAGACACTTGCATAATAATAATAATAAGAATAACATAATGGTTTAAAGGACCAATTGTCGTGTGGGTGTAATGAAATTAACCTTAAAAATGTAACCTAAATAAATAAAGACAATACTACAGTTGGAGGTAAGACCGTGTAGGTCGTTTATGAACAAAGGCACTCCTCAAATAACTTTATTAAAAACATCAAGACATTTTCTTATGAACTTTAAACATTTAAATCATTTACATGTTTACATGTAAATAAATATATATATTATTAACAAGGGCCGGCAATATATATATAATTTACAAGGGGCCCAGACACAAAGTGAAGCCCAGCTACAATGCGGTACCAGACAGAAGGTTTTTACTCAAGCTGTTCGGCCCTCCGCAAACCAGGAGAAGATTCCTCAGGGACGCGCCTGTGGACCTCACCCCCCCCCCACAATGGCCGTCACTCCTCGCCACTTTCTATCTGCAGCCTGGACCAATACCGCCTGCCCACTTTAGGGAGCAACAACACTTAAACCGTAATTGGACCTCCGGCCCGGTCATGCGAACACCAAATCGTCACCAAGGGGAGCTGACTATAAATTACAGGCCCTTGACTGACCCAAAAGACCATGAATCAACTAACCCTGTTCGGAGCCAGGGGGACTATCACACAAATAACAATTAACTTAATTGCCACTTAACAGGGTGGGTGGGAGGAAGAAGCTCTGTGATGTCCAGCAGCAGAAAGAGGGCATACATCTCCTGGAGACCTCTGTTAACCGTGAGTAGGAACCTCTCCCTTAGCTCGGCAACAATGTTGCCAACCTAACACCAAGCACACATTCACTCCTCTTCCCTGGAATCCTTAACCCTTAAGAAATTAATGGCTAAGTTTCAGCCCTACACTTTCATTAGTTTATATTTATAGAAAACAGTTTAAATTAACGATTCACTCTTCCTTCCTCATTAGGTTAATTAGTTTAAAAATCTTGTAATTTTTTATTATTTTCTGTAATTTAGTGTTTGTTTTTTTGTACTTTAGATAATTTTATTTAATTTAGGGAATTCATTTAATTATAGTGGTAGTGTTAGGTGTAATTGTAACTTAGGTTAGGTTTAATTTTACAGATACTTTTGAATTTATTTTAGCTAGGTAGTTATTAAATAGTTAATAACTATTTAATAACTATTCTACCTAGTTAAAATAAACTTTTTTTTTACGCAAGACTCTTAATCTAGCCGAAACTTATTTTTATGGTGGTATTGTAACGATGCATGACTCCATTTAGAAAAGCATGAACATTAAAATAAACATGCCCAACCTAAATAAAAAATACTGAGAATTATTAAGAGACTGAAAAATAAAATAAGAAAAACATAATAATAATAATAATAATAATAATAATTTGGATGGGGGAACCATCCACCATTACATTCCTTTTTTAGTGTCATGTTTTGTAACATTTTATATCATCCCCACCTGTTTAGATACATGTATAATAAGTCAGTAATGCATGATAAAAGGACAAACAGGTGACTTGTTGGTGCCATTTTGTTTTGACATAATTATTTATTCCGTGAGGAGTTGCATGTGATGGTAGAAGGAGCGGGGATGTTTCTTTGGAGACTCTTGATCTACCTTAGAACCTTTGAGTATGGGTGAGCAGTACAAGTCACACTTATTTTGGACAAGTGTCACTGTATATTAATAATAATGAACACTGATACACTAATAAACACAACACTCTATACATAAACATGCATTTTATAAATAATGCAGAGTACCTATACACTTAAAGTATATATGTTGCACTGTATAATGATGTTGAGGGTTCATATACTAAAAAACAGATCTATCCTGTAGAATTATGATTAGTGCTTATACACTGATGGTGAGAACTATGTGCTGCATAATGATGTTGAACATTTATACATTGAACATGAACATATGGCAGTGTATTATTATGCCAAGTATCTTTAAACTAAAATAGGATGTTGTGTTGAATGATTATGGCCATCTATACACTTTAATGTATACAAAAGTCAATGTACTGTGTGTGCACTCTCACCGTCAGTCTCCAACCGCCAGGGTGCTATGGAAAATAGTAGGTAGATTCAAGGATTAAGCACTCACTGGTCTTCAGCCGTCTGTGGTACAACAAAATTTTATTTATAGTGTGACGTTTCAGGACACAAAAACAGTCCCTTCCTCTGACAAACAACAGTGCAAAATGACAAACTTTAAAGGTAAGTAAAACCCTCCCTTTCTTCTCAGCCAGTCCAGGCTGTCTACGTGTCAAGACAGAAGAAACAAAGCTCCTGATAGGTGAAGACAGAAGAAACAAAGCTCCTGATAGGTCATCATAGTGTTAGACTAAGTGAACAATCCTAAACTGTGATAAGCGCCTAATAAACAAATGTAAGTGTATAGTATGTCTCCAGGCCTGCAGGGTGCCTGCTGGTTTTAAGCCATATACTAATATCCGAACAAACTTATTATAAACTGAAAAGCCTTCATTACGGACATATTAGCCCAAGTGGGGGTACTGGACCAATCATGCTCCTTGATATGGGCCACACACCCCTAATGGACCAATCATACAGTCTGGATAACAATAAACGAACTAAAGGGTATCACCCACCACATCTCATTGGTTGACTGATGTTATGCAGCGTATAGCATCTGCATGTTTACCAAGAGAATCTCTGTAGCCGACAATGTCACTATGTGCAGCGCAAAAGCGCCATAGATGTGTCCGTAAAGCGCTGTCTATTATAAGTGTCCCTACGGGGCCAGACAAAGCCACAACCCGATCTTTCCATATCTGTCGCGGCAGCGCCATATGCAACTCGTCAACTCACACATAGTATGACATTGCGATTGTCCCTTCAGACAGAATGTCCAAAATTCTCATGTTATACATGTTACTCATTATGTCTAATAATAGTACCAATCGCCTGCAACCATCCCATCTATCCGTGTTTAAGTTAAGCTCACCTTTTTCATTGCTTACATCTAGGACCAATCACATGTCCGGATCAGAGCCACACACCTCTACTCACCACCAATCATCTAAACGTAGGATTGGAAACATATTCAGTAACGCCCCCAATATCCATTAAGCCTTTAATCAAACACCCAGGTAGAATATCCCCAATCACATCACTTAACAGACTATAGCAAAAGTAAAACATATAGCCATAGGCATATTTGTGTATAAACGCCAACCCTCTTCACCACACAGGAAACAAGACCTGTCATCCACGAGTGGGTGTAAATAGTTACATCAAAGGTGGGTATGGCCCTAGCTAAAACTCCACCAGCAATCATCACCAAGGGCGTATATCTACACCTCTCAACAACTCCGAATGTCCCAGTTATACAGTGTCCAAAGCTCTATGTCCCAAGTGCAATACCAAACTAAGACCACCACTACAATGTGCCACCCAGTGGTATAATGACTAAAGTCAACGGTCACATAGGGTGATCATGTGGGGTCCATATGTCAGTCACCGTCTGGTGCCAACACCTTATTCACAATTATGTTCAGCATGTGGAACCATCATGATATGTCTAATCAGCTAGCCAACCCACCGATCGGTCCACTATCAGGCACCATAAGTTACATGAAAGACACTAATCCATATGTATCCAATGCTCTACAAAATCCTCAATTCATGAATGTGCATACCCCAAAGCCCCCAGCTTGAGAAAATCCTGACCTTTAGTAGAGAAACCTGTAAGGAAATGTCTCCAAGGGACTAACAGATATAAGGCACGGACTTAGTGTCATATGTCCTCATGATCACAAATGGGTAAACATCCAACCATATCCAAGACTATCAATGTGGCTAGCTAAACCACTGCAGGCCCTTATATACAGTGTAATGTGTTACGTGTTATTGTGTATGTGATGTGTGTACACTCAAAGTTTAAAATAAATTAAAAACAATGTATATATGTGTACATATCTTGATAGAATCCGGAAGGAGAAAAGAAAAAAAGAAAAAAAGAACATATCAAAATCACAGTAGTATAATGGATCAATACAAATTCATTCCATCATTGAGAAATATCCCCAATAGATCACAAGGATGGAAGAGAGATCAACATATATCGATATGCTTTAAAAAAAAAAAAAAAAACTGTCAGCACCGAACCACTGTAGAGAATGTAGCCCGCTATGTGGTATGGTCTCATGACTGAATATATATCATTGCTAGTATTAAATAACCCCAGCAGGTCATCATGCTCATAGATAATTAAATCAGATATTTAAAAGGAAAAAAAACTACACCCTAAATATAGAGCAACATTCAAATCACAGACCTTGGACTCTCATATTCATGACAAATACTGATAATAAGGAACCACCTTAGAAGTGGGTCCTAACAATGGCCATGGAGTGTGGACCCTCATATTCTTTCACTATAGATAGCATTGCCATCCTGTGTGTACATTGAGTCCCCTTGGGTACAAAGTTCCCAGTTCAAAAATCCATCTGGCCTCTTTTTACAAGAGGAGCTTCACTCTGTCTCCACCCCTCCTGAGTTTAGGGACATGGTCGTTGATGCAGAATCTTAGATCTTTCACTGTGTGCCCTGCCTCCAGGAAGTGGCGGGCTACAGGTTGATCAGATTTACCATTATTGATGGCTGTTCTGATACTTGATCGATGGTTCGCCATCCTGGTTCTTGCATCGTCAGTGGTCTTTCCCATGTAGTATTTCTTGCAGGGACAATTCAGTAGGTAAATAATGTATGGTGTGGTACAGGTCAGGAAGAACTTGATCTTATACTTTCTTCTTCTTTCAGGATGATGGAAATGTGTGCCTGTAATCATCCCATTGCACGTGACGCAACTTATGCATCTGTAGCAACCTTTCTTCTTATTGAGCCAGGTCTCTTGTTGTGTATCCACTAGGTCTGTTTTCATCAACAGGTTGATGAGGCTACAGCCCCTCCTGTAACCTGTGAGTGGGGCATTCCAACTCCCAAAATGTAGTGTGCGATCTGACTCCAATAACTTCCACTCATCTTTTAATGCTCTAACAATTAGATTCTTGTCCAGTGTATACGTTGTCACAAAGGTCATCTGTTTTGAGTACTGATTGTCTGCAGATTTCGTTACTGCTGGAGCAGTCGCCTGTGCGCACATCTCGGTTAGCACTTTTTTGTTGTAGCCCCTCTCTCTGAATCTCTGTGACATTTAGTCTAAGTGTGTCAGACATCTGTTCTCATCTGTGTTGTTCCTTATTACTCTCTGGAACTGCGCCTTAGGAATGTTCTTAATTAGATTTGGTTGATGACAACTCCTGGCATGTAGAATAGAATTACGGTCAGCCACTTTCCGGAACAATGTTGTTCCCAATCCACCAGCTTTTTTAAAAATCCTCACATCAAGATAGTCAACCGTTTCCATGTTCATGGTGTGACTAAATCTGATGGTTCCTTCCATCTCATTGAGACTCGGGATCCAGGCTGTTAATGTCACTTGTCCATCTTGCCATATAAGGAAGAGGTAATCTATATAGCTACAGTAATATTTGATCTCATGTTTCTCAAATACCCTCATTACATTAACCTCGTAGTCAGCCATGAACAAATTGGCAAGTGACAGGGCCACATTTGACCCCATCGCCGTTCCTGAGGTTTGTAGGTAAAAAATCTTGTCAAAGCGAAAGTAGTTCTCAGACAGACAGAATATGACAGTTATGAATATGAGAGTCCACAGTCTGTGATTTGAATGTTGCTCTATATTTAGGGTGTAGTTTTTTCCTTTAAATTATCTGATTTAATTATCTATTAGCATGAAGGCCTGCTGGGGTTATTTAATACTAGCAATGATATATATTCAGTCATGAGACCATACCACATAGCGGGCTACATTCTCTACAGTGGTTCGGTGCTGACAGTTTTTTTGTTGTTGTTTTTTTAAAGCATATTGATATATGTTGATCTCTCTTCCATCCTTGTTATCTATTGGGGATATCTCTCAATGATGGAATGAATTTGTATTGATCCATTATACTACTGTGATTTTGATATGTTCTTTTGCCTTTTTTTTCTTTTTTCCTTCCGGATTCTATCAAGATACTTACACATATATACATTGTTTTTAATTTATTTTAAACTTTGAGTGTACACACATCACATACACAATAACACGTAACACATTACACTGTATATAAGGGCCTGCAGTGGTTTAGCTAGCCACATTGATAGCCTTGGATATGGTTGGATGTTTACCCATTTGTCATCATGAGGACATATGACACTAAGTCCGTGCCTTATATCTGTTAGTCCCTTGGAGACATTTCCTTACAGGTTTCTCTACTAAAGGTCAGGATTTTAGCAGGCTGGGAGCTTTGGGGTATGCACATTCATGAATTGAGGATTTTGTAGAGCATTGGATACATATGGATTAGTGTCTTACATGTAACTTATGGTGCCTGATAGTGGATCGATCTGTGGGTTGGCTAGCTGATTAGACATATCATGATGGTTCCACATGCTGAACATAATTGTGAATAAGGTGTTGGCACCAGACGGTGACTGATATATGGACCCCACATGATCACCCTATGTGACCGTAGTCATTATACCACTGGGTGGCACATTGTAGTGGTGGTCTTAGTTCGGTATTGCACTTGGGACATAGAGCTTTGGACACCGTATAACTGGGACATTCTGAGTTGTTGAGAGGTGAATATATACGCCCTTGGTGATGATTGCTGGTGGAGTTTTAGCTACACCTTTGATGTTAATATTTACACCCACTCAGGGATGACAGGTCTTGTTTCATGTGTGGTGAGGAGGGTTGGTGTTTATACACAAATATGCCTATGGCTATATGTTTTACTGTTACTATAGTCTGTTAAGTGATGCGATTGGGTATATTCTGCCCGGATCTTTGAAACTTTTGGTGGTGCTGCATTGAGGGGTAGATAGTGCAGTATGGATGCACGAACGGTGGACTGGTCGGCTTGTTTACACTGTCTTTTATGTCAGTAATAATATGTGGAGCACAAAAAATTATCACCCAGCAGTTGTACAGTATGTAGCCCTCAGACGTGTCTGTAAATTAAAGGCTTAATGAATATTGGGGGCGTTACTGAATATGTTTCCAATCCTACGTTAAGATGATTGGTGGTGAGTAGAGGTGTGTGGCTCTGATCCGGACATGTGATTTGTCCTAGATGTAAACAATGAAAAAGGTGAGCTTAACTTAAACACGGATAGATGGGATGGTTGCAGGCAATTGGTACTATTATTAGACATCATGAGTAACATGTATAACATGAGGATTATGGACATTCTGTCTGAAGGGACAATCGCAATGTCATACTATGTTTGAGTTGACAAGTTGCATGTGGCGCTGCCGCAACAGATATGGAAAGATCGGGTTGTGGCTTTGTCTGGCCCCGTAGGGACACTTGAAATAGACAGCGCTTAATGGAAACATCTATGGCATTTTTGCGCTGCACATAGTAACATTGTCGGCTACAGAGATTTGCTTGGTAAACATGCAGATACTATACGCTGCATAACATCAGTCAACCAATGAGATGTGGTGGGTGTTACCCTTTAGTTCATTTCTTGTTATCCAGACTGTATGATTGGTCCATTAGGGGTGTGTGGCCCATATCAAGGAGCATGATTGGTCCAGTACCCCCACTTGGGCTAATATGTCCGTAATGAAGGCTTTTAAGTTTATCATAAGTTTGTTCGGATATTAATATATGGCTTAAAACCAGCAGGCACCCTGCAGGCCTGGAGACACACTATACACTTATATTTGTTTATTGGGCGCTTATCACAGTTTAGGATTATACACTTAGTCTAACACTAAGTTGACCTATCAGGAGCTTTGTTTCTTCTGTCTTCACCTATCAGGAGCTTTGTTTCTTCTGTCTTGACACATAGACAGCCTGGACTGGCTGAGAAGAAGGGGAGGGTTTTACTTACCTTTAAACGTTTGTCATTTTGCACTGTTGTTTGTCAGAGGAAGGGACTATTTTTGTGTCCCGAAACGTCACACTATTAATAATATGTTGTTGTACCACAGACGGCTGAAGACTAGTGATGTCGCAAACTTAAAATTTTCAGTTCGCGATCGGCGAACGCGAACGTCTGCAAATGTTCACCAACGGGCGAACCGGGCGAACCGCCATAGACTTCAATAGGCAGGCAAACTTTAAAACCCACAGGGACTCTTTCTGGCCACAATAGTGATGGAAAAGTTGTTTCAAGGGTACTAACACCTGGACTGTGGCATGCCGGAGGGGGATCCATGGCAAAACTCCCCCGGAAAATTACATAGTTGATGCAGAGTATGGTTTTAATCCATAAAGGGCATAAATCACCTAACATTCCTAAATTGTTTGGAATAACGTGCTTTAAAACATCAGGTATGATGTTGTATCGATCAGGTAGTGTAAGGGATACGCCCGCTTCACAGTGACAGACCAAACTCCCTGTTTAACGCACCGCAAACAACCGCAAACAGTCCATTTGCACAACCGCAAACTGCCCATTTGCACAAAGTTGGATACCAAGCTAGCCATGTCCCGTTCCTTGTCCTCACTGATGTCATTGAAGGTCTCTTCCTCCACCCAGCCACGTACAACACCAAGGGTCCCCGAAAGGTGACAACAAGCCCCCTGGGACGCCTGCTGTGTTTGGTCTTCCACCTCCTCAAAGCCGCCTTTCTCCTTTGACTCCTATTCTTCAGACTCCTCTCTCTGCGTTGCCTCTCTCTGCGTTATTATAAGGTGTGTTAAGTAGTACTATTCCTATCAGTTTAATCCCTGTTACGCCGTATATCAGGGGATGTGTATATGGCATTGATTTTAGGAACCTGGAGAAGGAAAAAGATGCTTGGTTGGTCCTCCTACTTCAAATTTGGGGCACTGCGCGTGCAATCGTGGCCGGACTTTTAGCCGATGGACATTTGGCAATCGGACATTTGGCCGACAGACATTTGGACGAAACACAAGTGGATGTCAGATAACAGTCCGGCCACGATATAGATAGATTTGATAGATAGATAGATAGATAGATGCATAGATTAGATAGATCAATAGATGCAATAGATACATTTGATAGATACGATAGATAGATAGATTTGATAGATAAATAGATATATTTGATAGATAGATAGATAGATAGATAGATAGATAGATAGATAGATAGATAGATAGATAATTTCCCAGACAGAGAATTACAAGACGTGTGGTCTGGGACCCATGGTAAGGTTCCCAGAGGCAGTTGCGGCGCCAGGGGACGTGTATATGGCATGGATTTTAGTAACCGGGAGATGGAAAAAGATGCTTGGTCGGTCCTTCTACTTCAAATTTGGGGCACTGCGCGTGCAATCTACTGTGCCACCAGATATGAGTGGTGTGTTAAGTAGTACTATTCTTATCAGTTTAATCCCTGTTATGTCCCCTATCAGGGGGCATGTATATGGCATGGATTTTAGGAACCGGGAGATGGAAAAAGATGCTTGGTCGGTCCTCCTACTTCAAATTTGGGGCACTGCACATGCAATCTACTGTGCCACGAGATATGAGTGGTGTGTTAAGTAGTACTATTCTTATCAGTTTAATCCCTGTTACGTCCCCTATCAGGGGACGTGTATATGGCATGGATTTTAGGAACCGGG
Source organism: Bombina bombina (assembly GCF_027579735.1). NCBI lineage: Eukaryota > Metazoa > Chordata > Amphibia > Anura > Bombinatoridae > Bombina > Bombina bombina. Next base: position 1,312,049,467 of record NC_069499.1, read on the forward strand.
AGATGGAAAAAGATGCTTGGTCGTCCTCCTACTTCAAATTTGGGGCACTGCGCGTGCACTCTACTGTGCCACCAGATATGAGTGGTGTGTTAAGTAGTACTATTCTTATCAGTTTAATCCCTGTTACGTCCCCTATCAGGGGACGTGTATATGGCATGAATTTTAGGAACCGGGAGATGGAAAAAGATGCTTGGTCAGTCCTCCTACTTCAAATTTGGGGCACTGCGCTTGCAATCGTGGCCGGACTTTTAGCCAACGGACATTTGGCAGACAGACATTTGGCCGACGGATATTTGGCCGAAACACAAGTGGCTGTCAGATAACAGTCCTGCCACGAGATAGATAGATTTGATAGATAGATAGATACATAGATTAGATAGATAGATCAATAGATGCAATAGATACATTTGATAGATACAATAGATAGATAGATTTGATAAATAAATAGATAGATTTGATAGATAGATAATTTCCCCGACAGAGAATTACAAGACGTGCGGTCTGGGACCCATGGTAAGGTTCCCAGAGGCAGTTGTGGCGCCAGGGGACGTGTATATGGCATGGATTTTAGGAACCGGGAGATGGAAAAAGATGCTTGTTCAGTCTTCCTACCTCAAATTTGGGGCACTGCGCGTGCAATCTAATGTGCCACCAGATAGGAGTGGTGTGTTAAGTAGTACTATTCCTAACAGTTTAATCCCTGTTACGTGCCTTTTTTTGGTTTGGTTTTTGAAGCCACAGTGCAGCACCAGAGGCCAGAAAAATTTGGCATGTACACATGCCTGAAAAACTAGGTATTGTTGCAGCCGCTTCTGTAGCAGCAGCCAGAAAAATTGATGTTTGTTTCCCAGGCAGAAAGTGCCCTAAAACATTGCGGCTTGAACCCTAGTTGGTGGCGGATAAGTCACGAAAGTCATCTGGCATTCGAAGATAAAATACAGCACCGTGTGGACCTTTTTTAGCCCAAGGCAGCTCATCTCATCAGGCCTTTTTTACTAGAATGTATGGCCCAATGTAAGTCCCTTCGGGATCCATCCCTCATTCATCTTAATAAAGCTGAGGTAATCTAGACTTTTTTGACCTAGGCGACTACTCTTCTCAGTGACAATACATCCTGCTGCACTGAAGGTCCTTTCTGACAGGACACTTGAAGCAGGGCAGGCCAGAAGTTCTATTGCAAATTGGGATAGATCAGGCCACAGGTCAAGCCTGCACACCCAGTAGTCAAGAAGTTCATCGCTCCTCAGAGTGTCGAGATCTGCAGTTAAGGCAAGGTAGTCTGCTACCTGTCGGTCGAGTCATTCTCTGAGGGTGGACCCCGAAGGGCTGTGGCGATGCATAGGAGTTTTAAAAGCTCTGCATGTCCTCCATCAAGAACACGTCTGTAAAGCATCCTGTTCTTGCCGACGTGGTCGTGGGAGTCGAAGGATTACTTTCACCTCTTCCCCTGTTAGATTCCCATTGTGCTGTGACATCACCCTTATACGCTGTGTAAAGCATACTTTTTCTTTTATTTTGGAACTGCTGCATCCTTTCCGACTTGCGGTAATTCTGTAACATTTCAAGCACTTTATGCTTATACCGGGGGTCTAGTAGTGTGGACATCCAGGACAGGTCGTTCTCCTTCAGCTTTTTTATACGAGGGTCACTCAACAGGCACGACAGCATAAAAGACCCCATTTGCACAAGGTTTGATGTCAAGCTCCTCATGTCCCGTTACTCTTCCTCAGTGATCTCACTGAAGGTATCTTCTTCCCCCCAGCCACGTACAACACCACGGGTACCAGATAGGTGACAACGAGCACCCTGGGATGCCTGTTGTGCTCGGTCTTCCTCCTCCTCCTCAAAGCCACATTCCTCCTCTGACTCCTCTTGCTCACAATCCTCTTCCAGCGTTGCCGCTGGTCCAGCAAGGGATGCTGATAAGGCTGTTTCTGGTGGTGATGGTGACCACAACTCTTCCTTCTTCACGCTCATCTACGGCCTGATCCAGCACTCTTCGCAGGGCACGCTCCAGGAAGAAAACAAATGGTATGATGTCGCTGATGGTGCCTTCGGTGCGACTGACTAGGTTTGTCACCTCCTCAAAAGGACACATGAGCCTACAGGCATTGCGCATGAGCGTCCAGTAACGTGGCAAGAAATTTCCAGCTCCGCAGAGGCTGTCCAAGCACCCCGGTCATACAAATACTCGTTAACAGCTTTTTCTTGTTGGAGCAGGTGGTTGAACATTAGGAGTGTTGAATTCCAACGTGTCAGTCTTTCGCAAATCAAGCGCCTCACTGGCATTTTGTTTCGCCGCTGGATATCGGAAAAGTGCGCCATGGCCGTGTAGGAATGCCTCAAATGGCCACACACCTTCCTGGCCTGCTTCAGGACGTCCTGTAAGCTTGGGTACTTATGCACAAAGCATTGTACGATCAGATTACACACATGTTCCATGCACGGCACATATGTCAACTTGCCCAATTTCAATGCCGCCACCAAATTACTTCCATTGTCAGAAACCACTTTGCCGATCTCCAGTTGGTGCGGAGTCAGCCACTGATCCACCTGTGCGTTCAGGGTGAACAGGAGTGCTGGTCTGGTGTGACTCTCTGCTTTCAGGCAAGTCAACCCCAAGACGGCGTGACACTGCCGTATCCGGGATGTGGAATAGTACCTGGGGAGCTGGGGGGGGGGTGCCGTTGATGTGGAGCAAAACGCAGCAGCAGAAGAGGACTCAGCCAAGGAGGTTATGGAAGAGGATGGAGTAGGAGGAGTAGAGGAGGTGGCAGCAGGCCTGCCTTCAAGTCGTGGTGGTGTCACCAACTCCTCCTCTGCAGAGCCACACATTCCATGCTTGGCAGCCGCCAGCAGGTTTACCCAATGCACAGTGTAGGTGATATACCTGCCCTGACCATGCTTTGCAGACCAGCTATCAGTGGTCATATGGACCCTTGCCCCAACACTGTGTGCCAGACATGCCATTACTTCCTTTCGCACAATCGAGTACAGGTTGGGGATTGCCTTTTGTGCAAAGAAATTTCGGCCGGGTACCTTCCACTGCGGTGTCCCAATAGCTACAAATTTTTTGAAAGCCTCAGACTCCAGCAGCTTGTTTGGTAAAAGCTGGCGGGCTAAGAGTTCAGACAAGCCAGCTGTCAGATGCCGGGCAAGGGGGTGACTTTGTGACATTGGCTTCTTACGCTCAAACATGTCCTTGACAGACACCTGACTGTGGGCAGATGACTAGGAACTGCTCCGGAAGAGAGACGGAGTGGTGGATGGTTGAGAGGGGGCAAGGAGGACAGCAGTGGTTGATGTGGCTGAAGATGCTGGACCAGGAGGAGGATGGCAGCTTTGAGTTTGTGTGCTGCTTCTACTCATGTGTTGATCCCATAGGCGTTTGTGATGTGCAATCATGTGCCTTCTCAAAGCAGTTGTACCTAGGTGGGTGTTGGACTTCCCACAACTCAGTTTCTTTTGGCACAGGTTGCAAATGGCATCGCTGTTGTCAGAGGCAGACACACAAAAAGATGCCACACTGCAGAGCTCTGCGATGATGGCATTCTGGTGGTGGCAACAGCATGCGTTGATTGGCGTGCTGTCTGGCTGACCCCGGGTGCTGATGCATGCTGTCTGACTGTGCCACTAGCTCCTTGTGACGGCCTCCCCCTGCTTCCAACTCGTCTCCTCCTCCTCCTCTCTGTCTCCCCATCTGAACTTTCCCCCTGTTCTTCTTCTCTTCTAGTGGGCACCCACGTGACATCAACGGACGCATCGTTATCATCAACCGCTTCACTTGTATTTGACAAGTCAACAAAGGAAGCAGCAGCGGGTACAACATGATCATCATCACACCATACGTCCATGTCTGTAATGCTGCCTGACTGAGACATATCACTGTTATCTACATCCTCTGTCAATGATGGTTGTGCATCACTCATTTCTTCCAACTGATGTGTAAAAAACTCCTCTGACGGATCAAGTGAAGCGGCTGTGGTGCTAGTGTTGGTGGTGGCGGCAGGCGGGCGAGTGGTAACTTGAGAGGTGCCCGAATATAAGCTGGAGGAGGATGGTGCGTCAAGGTTCGGAGCAGAAGCTGTAGAAGATTGGGTGTCCTGTGTTAAAAAGTCAACTATTTCCTCAGAACTTTTCGAGTTCATGGGACGTGGCCTCTGAACACTGGGCATTATTCTAGGGCCAAAGAGAATCACAGCACCACGACCATGACGGCACCTGCGGGGTGGCCTGCCTCTGCCTGTCATTTTTTTTAAATGTACACTTACACTACTATTAAACAAGATATGAGTGGTGGCACTGGGCAAGTGGGCACAGTATACACTGTGAGCCTGACACAAAAAAGCAGACTGATGTTTCACAGTCCAAAAAGTTTTTATTTTTTAAATGTACACTTACACTACCATTAAACAAGATATGAGTGGTGGCACTGGGCAAGTGGGCACAGTATACGCTGTGAGCCTGACACAAAAAAGCAGACTGATGTTTCACAGTCCAAAAAGTTTTTTTTTTTTTAAATGTACACTTACACTACTATTAAACAAAATATGAGTGGTGGCACTGGGCAAGTGGGCACAGTATATGCTGTGAGCCTGACACAAAAAAGCAGACTGATGTTTCACAGTCCAAAAAGTTTTTATTTTTTAAATGTACACTTACACTACTATTAAACAAGATATGAATGGTGGCACTGGGCAAATGGGCACAGTATACGCTGTGAGCCTGACACAAAAAAGCAGACTGATGTTTCACAGTCCAAAAAGTTTTTTTTGTTTTTAAATGTACACTTACACTACTATTAAACAAGATATGAATGGTGGCACTGGGCAAGTGGACACAGTATACGCTGTGAGCCTGACACAAAAAAGCAGACTGATGTTTCACAGTCAAAAAAGTTTTTATTTTTTTTAAATGTACACTTACACTACTATTAAACAAGATATAAGTGGTGGCACTGGGCAAGTGGGCACAGTATATGCTGTGAGCCTGACACAAAAAAAGCAGACTGATGTTTCACAGTCCAAAAAGTTTTTTTTGTTTTTAAATGTACACTTACACTACTATTAAACAAGATATGAGTGGTGGCACTGGGCAAGTGGGCACAGTATATGCTGTGAGCCTGACACAAAAAAGCAGACTGATGTTTCTCAGTCCAAAAAGTTTTTTGTTTTTAAATTTACACTACTGTTACACCAGATATGAGTGGTGGCACTGGGCAAGTGGGCACAGTATACGCTGTGAGCCTGGCACACATGCTGGCAGGCAGGCAACTGAAATTAGATTACACAAGCAGACTGATGTTTCACAGTCAAAAAAGATTTTTTAAAAACATTTACACTACTGTTACACCAGATATTAGTGCGGGCACTGGGCAAGTGGGCCTGGCACACACGCTGGCAGGCAGGAAGTCAACTGCAATTAGATTACACAAGCAGACTGATGTTTCACAGTCAAAAAAGTTATTTTTTTTAAATTTACACTACTTTTACACCAGATATGAGTGGTGGCACTGGGCAATTGGGCCTAGCACACACGCTGGCTGGAAGGCAACTGCAATTAGATTACACTAGCAGACTGATGTTTCACAGTCAAATTTTTTTTATTTTTTTAAATGTACACTTACACTGCTATTAAACAAGATATGAGTGGTGGCACTGGGCAAGTGGGCACAGTATGCGGTGTGAGCCTGACACAAAAAAGCAGACTGATGTTTCACAGTCCAAAAAGTTTTTATTTTTTTAAATGTACACTTACACTACTATTAAACAAGATATGAATGGTGCCACTGGGCAAGTGGGCACAGTATACGCTGTGAGCCTGACGCAAAAAAAGCAGACTGATGTTTCATAGTCCAAAAAGTTTTTATTTTTTTAAATGTACACTTACACTACTATTAAACAAGATATGAGTGGTGGCACTGGGCAAGTGGGCCCAGTATAAGCTGTGAGCCTGAAACAAAAAAGCAGACTGATGTTTCACATTCCAAAAAGTTTTTTTTGTTTTTAAATGTACACTTACACTACTATTAAACAAGATATGAGTGGTGGCACTGGGCAAGTGGGCACAGTATACGCTGTGAGTCTGACACAAAAAAGCAGACTGATGTTTCACAGTCCAAAAAGTTTTTTTTGTTTTTAAATGTACACTTACACTACTATTAAACAAGATATGAGTGGTGGCACTGGGCAAATGGGCACAGTATACGCTGTGAGCCTGACACAAAAAAGCAGACTGATGTTTCACAGTCCAAAAAGTTTTTATTTTTTATAATGTACACTTACACTACTATTAAACAAGATATGAGTGGTGCCACTGGGCAAGTGGGCACAGTATACGCTGTGAGCCTGACACAAAAAAAGCAGACTGATGTTTCACAATCCAAAAAGTTTTTATTTTTTTAAATGTACACTTACACTACTATTAAACAAGATATGAGTGGTGGCACTGGGCAAATGGGCACAGTATACGCTGTGAGCCTGACACAAAAAAGCAGACTGATGTTTCACAGTCCAAAAAGTTTTTATTTTTTTTAAATGTACACTTACACTACTATTAAACAAGATATGAGTGGTGGCACTGGGCAAGTGGGCACAGTATACGCTGTGAGCCTGACACAAAAAAAGCAGACTGATGTTTCACAGTCCAAAAAGTTTTTATTTTTTTAAATGTACACTTAAACTACTATTAAACAAGATATGAGTGGTGGCACTGGGCAAGTGGGCACAGTATACGCTGTGAGCCTGACACAAAAAAGCATACTGATGTTTCACAGTCCAAAAAGTTTTTATTTTTTAAATTTACACTACTGTTACACCAGAAATGAGTGGTGCCACTGGGCAAGTGGGCACAGTATACGCTGTGTGCCTGACACAAAAAAGCAGACTGATGTTTCACAGTCCAAAAAGTTTTTATTTTTTTAAATGTACACTTAAACTACTATTAAACAAGATATGAGTGGTGGCACTGGGCAAGTGGGCACAGTATACGCTGTGAGCCTGACACAAAAAAGCAGACTGATGTTTCACAGTCCAAAAAGTTTTTATTTTTTTAAATGTACACTTACACTACTATTAAACAAAATATGAGTGGTGCCACTGGGCAAGTGGGCACAGTATACGCTGTGAGCCTGACACAAAAAAGCAGACTGATGTTTATCAGTCCAAAAAGGTTTTGTTTTTAAATTTACACTACTGTTAAAACAGATAAGAGTGGTGGCACTGGGCAAGTGGGCACAGTATACGCTGTGAGCCTGGCACACACGCTGGTAGGCAGGCAACTGAAATTAGATTACACAAGCAGACTGATGTTTCACAGTCAAAAAATTTTTTTAAAAAAATTTACGCTACTGTTACACCAGATATTAGTGGGGGCACTGGGCAAGTGGGCCTGGCACACACGCGGGCAGGCAGGCAGGTAACTGCAATTAGATTACACAAGCAGACTGATGTTTCACAGTCAAAAAAGTTTTTTTTTTAAATTTACACTACTGTTACACCAGATATGAGTGGTGGCACTGGGCAAGTGGGCCTAGCACACACGCTGGCAGGCAGGCAGGCAACTGCAATTAGATTACACCAGCAGACTGATGTTTCACAGTCAAATTTTTTTTATTTTTTTAAATGTACACTTACACTACTATTAAACAAGATATGAGTGGTGCCACTGGGCAAGTGGGCACAATATACTCTGTGAGCCTGACACAAAAAAGCAGACTGATGTTTCACAGTCCAAAAAGTTTTTATTTTTTTAAATGTACACTTACACTACTATTAAACAAGATATGAGCGGTGGCACTGGGCAAGTGGGCACAGTATACGCTGTGAGCCTGACACAAAAAAGCATACTGATGGGGCGCGATCCGATATCGATCGCAGTTTGCGGCGCAAGCGAGGGAACCGGCGTCGCCCGCAGTTTCAGCTCGCAACTCGATCCATCCCATATAAGTCGCCGTCAGATGCTAACGTGCCGTAAGTCTGACAAACCAGCGATGTCCAGAAATCTGTGTAAGTACAAATTTCTGGCGTCGCCAGTGACTTGCGGCACGTTAGAAACTGCCGGCGCCTATAAAACCTGACTAAAGTCTAAATCACCCGCACTGTCTAACACGCCTCCCAAACATAGCCCGACAAGTCTAACACGCCTCCCTAACATAGCCCGCACTGTCTAACACGCCTCCCTAACATAGCCCGCACTGTCTAACCCTCTATCCGCTATCCCCCCTCACTAGCCTAACAATAAAAAAGCTATTAACCCCTAAACCGCCGCTCCTTTACCCCGCCGCAACCTAATAAAGTTATTAACCCCTAAACCGCCGCTCCCGTACCCCGCCGCCAGCTATATTATATCTATAACCCCCTAAAGTGAGCCCCTAACACCGCCGCCATCTATATTAAAATTATTAACCCCTAATGTAAGCCCCTTACACCGCCGCCATCTCTATTAAAATGATTAACCCCTAATTTAATCTACCTACCCCGCCGCCAGCTATATTATCTATATTAACCCTAAGTATATTATAGTTAATATAGGTATTACATTATATATATTAACTATATTAACCCTAATTATATTAGGGTTAATATAGTTAATATAGTTACTATAGTATTTATATTAACTATATTAACTCTATCTAACCCTAACACCCCTAACTAAATTTATATTAAATTAATCTAATTCATTTATAAACTAAAATATTCCTATTTAAATCTAAATACTTACCTATAAAATAAACCCTAAGATAGCTACAATATAATTAATAATTACATTGTAGCTATGTTAGGGTTAATATTTATTTTACAGGTAAATTGTTAATTATTTTAACTAGGTATAATAGATATTAAATAGTTATTAACTATTTAATATCTACCTAGTTAAAATAATTACCCAATTACCTGTAAAATAAATCCTAACCTAAGTTACAAATACACTTACACTATCAATAAATTTAATAAACTACAAACATCTATCTAAAAATACAATTAAATTAACTAAACTAAATTACAAAAAACAAACAAACACTAAATTACAAAAAATAAAAAAAAGATTACAAGATATTTAAGCTAATTACACCTATTCTAAGCCCCCTAATAAAATAATAAACCCCCAAAATAAAAAAAATTCCCTGCCCTATTCTAAATTCAACAAATTTCAAAGCTCTTTACCTTACCAGCCCTTAAAAGGGCCTTTTTTGGGGCATGCCCCAAAGAATTCAGCTCTTTCGCATACAACAAATACAATACCCCCCCCCATTACAACCCACTACCCACATACCCCTATTCTAAACCCACCCAAACCCCCCTTAAAAAAGCCTAACACTACCCCCCTGAAGATCTCCCTACCTTGTCTTCACCACACCGGGCCGAACTCCTGATCCGATCCGGGGGATGTCTTCCTCCAAGCGGCAAAGAAGAATTCTTCCTCCGGCGATGTCATCCTCCAAGCGGCAAAGAAGAATTCTTCCTCCGGCGACGTCTTCCTCCAAGCGGCAGCAAAGTCTTCATTCTTCCGGCGGCATCTTCAATCTTCTTTCTTCGCTCCGCCGCCGCGGAGCATCCCTCCCGGCCGACTGCTGAACTTGGAATGAGGTACCTTTAAATGACGTCATCCAAGATGGCGTCCGCCGAATTCCGATTGGCTGATAGGATTCTATCAGCCAATCGGAATTAAGTTAAAAAAATCTGATTGGCTGATTGAATCAGCCAATCATATTCAAGTTCAATCCGATTGGCTGATCCAATCAGCCAATCAGATTGAGCTCGCATTCTATTGGCTGATCGGAACAGCCAATAGAATGCGAGCTCAATCTGATTGGCTGATTGGATCAGCCAATCGGATTGAACTTGAATCTGATTGGCTGATTCAATCAGCCAATCAGATTTTTTTAACTTAATTCCGATTGGCTGATAGAATCCTATCAGCCAATCGGAATTCGGCGGACGCCATCTTGGATGACGTCATTTAAAGGTACCTCATTCCAAGTTCAGCAGTCGGCCGGGATGGATGCTCCGCGGCGGCGGAGCGAAGAAAGAAGATTGAAGATGCCGCCGGAAGAATGAAGACTTTGCTGCCGCTTGGAGGAAGACGTCGCCGGAGGAAGAATTCTTCTTTGCCGCTTGGAGGATGACATCGTCGGAGGAAGAATTCTTCTTTGCCGCTTGGAGGAAGACATCGCCCGGATCGGATCAGGAGTTCGGCCCGGTGTGGTGAAGACAAGGTAGGGAGATCTTCAGGGGGGTAGTGTTAGGCTTTTTTAAGGGGTGTTTGGGTGGGTTTAGAATAGGGGTATGTGGGTGGTGGGTTGTAATGGGGGGGGGTATTGTATTTGTTGTATGCAAAAGAGCTGAATTCTTTGGGGCATGCCCCACAAAAGGCCCTTTTAAGGGCTGGTAAGGTAAAGAGCTTTGAAATTTGTTGAATTTAGAATAGGGCAGGGAATTTTTTTTATTTTGGGGGTTTATTATTTTATTAGGGGGCTTAGAATAGGTGTAATTAGCTTAAATATCTTGTAATCTTTTTTTTATTTTTTGTAATTTAGTGTTTGGTTTTTTTTGTAATTTAGTTTAGTTAATTTAATTGTATTTTTAGATAGATGTTTGTAGTTTATTAAATTTATTGATAGTGTAAGTGTATTTGTAACTTAGGTTAGGATTTATTTTACAGGTAATTGGGTAATTATTTTAACTAGGTAGATATTAAATAGTTAATAACTATTTAATATCTATTATACCTAGTTAAAATAATTAACAATTTACCTGTAAAATAAATATTAACCCTAACATAGCTACAATGTAATTATTAATTATATTGTAGCTATCTTAGGGTTTATTTTATAGGTAAGTATTTAGATTTAAATAGGAATATTTTAGTTTATAAATGAATTAGATTAATTTAATATAAATTTAGTTAGGGGTGTTAGGGTTAGATAGAGTTAATATAGTTAATATAAATACTATAGTAACTATATTAACTATATTAACCCTAATATAATTAGGGTTAATATAGTTAATATATATAATGTAATAACTATATTAACTATAATATACTTAGGGTTAATATAGATAATATAGCTGGCGGCGGGGTAGGTAGATTAAATTAGGGGTTAATCATTTTAATAGAGATGGCGGCGGTGTAAGGGGCTTACTTTAGGGGTTAATAATATTAATATAGCTGGCGGCGGTATAGGGGGATTAGATTAGGGGTTAATAATTTTTATATAGGTGGCGGCGGTGTAAGGGGTCAGATTAGGGGATAGATAAGGTAGATGGCGGCGGTTTTAGAGGCTCACAGTAGGGGGTTAGTTTATGTAGGTGGCGGCGGGGTCCGGGAGCGGCGGTTTAGGGGGTAATAACTTTATTAGGGATTTCGGGGGGGGGGGATCGCGGTTGACAGGGAGATAGATATTGCGCATGCGTTAGGTGTTAGGTTTATTTTAGCAGATCGCGGTTGACAGGGAGATAGACATTGCGCATGCGTTAGGTGTTAGGTTTATTTTCTAGTTAGTTTAGGGAGTTACGGGGCTCCAATAGTCAGCGTAAGGCTTCTTACGGCTGCTTTTTGTGGCGAGGTGAAAATGGAGTAAGTTTTCTCCATTTTCGCCACGTAAGTCCTTACGCTGCATATTGGATACCAAACTGCGCGGGTTTGGTATACCTGCCTATGGCCCAAAAAACTGCGGGCGACGGCAGAAATATACGGGCGTAACTTCTAGGTTACGCCGTATATGTGATACCAAACCCGCGCAAATATTGGCGTCGCCGGCTTTTGCGGGCGACGATTTATATCGGATCGACCCCATGTTTCACAGTCCAAAAAGTTTTTTTTTTTTTTAAATGTACACTTATACTACTATTAAACATGATATTAATAGTGGCACTGGGCAAGTGGGCACATTATACGCTGTGAGCCTGACACAAAAAAGCAGACTGATGTTTCACCGTCCAAAAAGTTTTTATTTTTTTAAATGTACGCTTACACTATTATTAAAAAAGATATGAGTGGTGCCACTTGGCAAGTGGGCACAGTATACGCTGTGAGCCTGACACAAAAAAGCAGACTGATGTTTCACAGTCCAAAAAGTTTTTAATTTTTTAAATGTACACTTAAACTACTATTAAACAAGATATGAGTGGTGGCAATGGGCAAGTGGGCACAGTATACGCTGTGAGCCTGACACAAAAAAGCAGACTGATGTTTCACAGTCCAAAAAGTTTTTATTTTTTTAAATGTACACTTACACTACTATTAAACAAGATATGAGTGGTGCCACTGGGCAAGTGGGCACAGTATATGCTGTGAGCCTGACACAAAAAAAGCAGATTGATGTTTCACAGTCCAAAAAGTTTTTATTTTTTTAAATATACACTTACACTACTATTAAACAAGATATGAGTGGTGGCAGTGGGCAAGTGTGCACAGTATACGCTGTGAGCCTAACACAAAAAAGCAGACTGATGTTTCACAGTCCAAAAAGTTTTTATTTTTTTAAATGTACACTTACAATACTATTAAACAAGATATGAGTGGTGGCACTGAGCAAGTGGGCCCATTATACGCTGTGAGCCTGAAACAAAAAAGCAGACTGATGTTTCACAGTCCAAAAAGTTTTTTTTTTTTTTTAAATGTACACTTACACTACTATTAAACAAGATATGAGTGGTGGCACTGGGCAAGTGGGCACAGTATACGCTGCGAGCCTGACACAAAAAAGCAGACTGATGTTTCACAGTCCAAAAAGTTTTTTGTTTTTAAATTTACACTACTGTTATACCAGATATGAGTGGTGGCATTGGCCAAGTGGGCACAGTATACGCTGTGAGTCTGGCACACATGCTGGCAGGCAGGCAACTGCAATTAGATTACACAAGCAGACTGATGCTTCACAGTCAAAAAAGTTTTTTTTTTTTAAATTTACACTACTGTTACTCCTGATATGAGTGGGGGCACTGGGCAAGTGGGCCTGGCCCACACGCTGGCAGGCAGGCAGGCAGGCAACTGCAATTAGATTACACTAGCAGACTGATGTTTCACAGTCAAAAACGTTTTTTTTTTTAAATTTACACTACTGTTACACCGGATATGAGTGGTGGCACTGGGAAAGTGGGCCTGGCACACACGCTGGCAGGCAGGCAACTGCAATTAGATTACACTAGCAGACTGATGTTTCACAGTAAAAAATTTTTTTTTTTTTAAATTTACACTACTGTTACACCAGATATGAGTGGTGGCACTGAACAAGTGGGCCTGGCACACACGCTGGCAGGCAGGCAACTGCAATTAGATTACACAAGCAGACTGATGTTTCACAGTCAAAAAAGTTTTTTTTTAAATTTACACTACTTTTACACCAGATATGAGTGGTGGCACTGGGCAATTGGGCCTGGCACACATGCTGGCAGGCAACTGCAATTAGATTACACTAGCAGACTGATGTTTCACAGTCAAAAATGTTTTTTGTTTTTAAATTTACACTACTGTTACACCAGATATGAGTGGTGGCACTGGGCAAGTGGGCACAGTATACGCTGTGAGCCTGGCACACACGCTGGCAGGCAGGCATCTGAAATTAGATTACACAAGCAGACTGATGTTTCACAGTCAAAAAAGTTTTTTTAAAAAATTTACACTACTGTTACACCAGATATTAGTGGGGGCACTGGGCAAGTGGGCCTGGCACACATGCTGGCAGGCAGGCAGGCAACTGCAATTTGATTACACAAGCAGACTGATATTTCACAGTCAAAAAAGTTTTTTTTTTAAATTTACACTACTGTTACACCAGATAGTGGTGGCACTGGGCAAGTGGGCGAGCACACACGCTGGCAGGCAGGCAAATGCAATTAGATTACACTAGCAGACTGTTGTTTCACAGTCAAATTTTTTTTATTTTTTTAAATGTACACTTACACTACTATTAAACAAGATATGAGTGGTGCCACTGGGCAAGTGGGCACAGTATACGCTGTGAGCCTGACACAAAAAAAGCAGATTGATGTTTCACAGTCCAAAAAGTTTTCATTTTTTTAAATGTACACTTACACTACTATTAAACAAGATATGAGTGGTGGCAGTGGGCAAGTGTGCACAGTATACGTCGCTGTGAGCCTGACACAAAAAAGCAGACTGATGTTTCACAGTCCAAAAATATTTTATTTTTTTAAATGTACACTTACACTACTATTAAACAAGATATGAGTGGTGGCACTGGGCAAGTGGGCCCAGTATAAGCTGTGAGCCTGAAACAAAAAAGCAGACTGATGTTTCACAGTCCAAAAAGTTTTTTTTTGTTTTTAAATGTACACTAATGTTACACCAGATATGAGTGGTGGCATTGGGCAAGTGGGCACAGTAGACGCTGTGAGCCTGGCACACATGCTGGCAGGCAGGCAACTGCAATTAGATTACACAAGCAGACTAATGTTTTACAGTCAAAAAAGTTTTTTTTTTTTTAAATTTACACTACTGTTACACCAGATATGAGTGGGGTCACTGGGCAAGTGGGCCTGGCACACACGCTGGCAGGCAGGCAACTGCAATTAGATTACACAAGCAGACTGATGTTTCACAGTCAAAAAAGTTTTTTTTTTTTTTAAATTTACACTACTGTTACACCAGATATGAGTAGTGGCACTGGGAAAGTGGGCCTGGCACACACGCTGGCAGGCAACTGCAATTAGATTACACTAGCAGACTGATGTTTCACATAAAATTTTTTTTTTTTTTTTTTAAATTTACACTACTGTTACACCAGATACGAGTGGTGGCACTGGGCAAGTGGGCCTGGCACACACGCTGGCAGGCAACTGCAATTAGATTACACAAGCAGACTGATGTTTCACAGTCAAAAAAGTTTTTTTTTTTAAATTTACACTACTTTTACACCAGATATGAGTGGTGGCACTGGGCAAGTGGGCCTGGCACACACGCTGGCAGGCAGGCAACTGCAATTAGATTACACTAGCAGACTGATGTTTCACAGCCAAAAATGTTTTTTGTTTTTAAATTTACACTACTGTTACACCAGATATTAGTGGTGGCACTGGGCAAGTGGGCACAGTATACGCTGTGAGCCTGGCACACACGCTGGCAGGCAACTGCAATTAGATTACACAAGCAGACTGATGTTTCACAGTCAAAAAAGTTTTTTTTTTTAAATTTACACTACTTTTACACCAGATATGAGTGGTGGCACTGGGCAAGTGGGCCTGGCACACACGCTGGCAGGCAGGCAACTGCAATTAGATTACACTAGCAGACTGATGTTTCACAGCCAAAAATGTTTTTTGTTTTTAAATTTACACTACTGTTACACCAGATATTAGTGGTGGCACTGGGCAAGTGGGCACAGTATACGCTGTGAGCCTGGCACACACGCTGGCAGGCAGGCAACTGAAATTAGATTACACAAGCAGACTGATGTTTCACAGTCAAAAAAGTTTTTTTTTAAAAATGTACACTACTGTTACACCAGATATTAGTGGGGTCACTGGGCAAGTGGGCCTGGCACACACGCTGGCAGGCAGGCAGGCAACTGCAATTAGATTACACAAGCAGACTGATGTTTCTCAGTCAAAAAAGTTTTTTTTTTAAATTTACACTAATGTTACACCAGATATGAGTGGTGGCACTGGGCAAGTGGGCCTAGCACACACGCTGGCAGGCAGGCAACTGCAATTAGATTACACAAGCAGACTGATGTTTCACAGTCAAAAAAATTTTTTTTTTAAATTTACACTTCTGTTACACCAGATATGAGTGGTGGCACTGGGCAAGTGGGCCTAGCACACACGCTGGCAGGCAGGCAACTGCAATTAGATTACACTAGCAGACTGATGTTTCACAGTCAATTTTTTTTTTTTTTTAAATGTACACTTAAACTACTATTAAACAAGATATGAGTGGTGCCACTGGGCAAGTGGGCACAGTATACGCTGTGTGCCTAACACAAAAAAGCAGACTGATGTTTCACAGTCCAAAACGTTTTTATTTTTTTAAATGTACACTTAAACTACTATTAAACAAGATATGAGTGGTGGCACTGGGCAAGTTGGCACAGTATACGCTGTTAGCCTGACACAAAAAAGCAGACTGATGTTTCACAGTCCAAAAAGTTTTTATTTTTTTAAATGTACACTTAAACTACTATTAAACAAGATATGAGTGGTGGCACTGGGCAAGTGGGCGCAGTATACGCTGTGAGCCTGACACAAAAAAGCAGACTGATTTTTCACAGTCCAAAAAGTTTTTATTTTTTTAAATGTACACTTACACTACTATTAAACAAGATATGAGTGGTGCCACTGGGCAAGTGGGCACAGTATACGCTGTGAGCCTGACACAAAAAAGCAGACTGATGTTTCACAGTCCAAAAAGTTTTTTGTTTTTAAATTTACACTAATGTTACACCAGACATGAGTGGTGGCATTGGGCAAGTGGGCACAGTATACGCTGTGAGCCTAGCACACATGCTGGCAGGCAGGCAACTGCAATTAGATTACACAAGCAGACTGATGTTTCACAGTCAAAAAAGTTTTTTTTTTTAAATTTACACTACTGTTACACCAGATATGAGTGGGGGCACTGGGCAAGTGGGCCTGGCACACACGCTGGCAGGCAGGCAACTGCAATTAGATTACATTAGCAGACTGATGTTTCACAGTCAAAAATGTTTGTATTTTTTAAATTTACACTACTGTTACACCAGATATGAGTGGTGGCACTGGGCAAGTGGGCCTGGCACACATGCTGGCAGGCAAGCAGCTGCAATTATATTACACAAGCAGACTGATGTTTCACAGTCAAATTTTTTTTTATTTTTTTAAATGTACACTTACACTACTATTAAACAAGATATGAGTGGTGCCACTGGGCAAGTGGGCACAGTATACGCTGTGTGCCTGACACAAAAAAGCAGACTGATGTTTCACAGTCCAAAAAGTTTTTATTTTTTTAAATGTACACTTAAACTACTATTAAACAAGATATGAGTGGTGGCACTGGGCAAGTTGGCACAGTATACGCTGTGAGCCTGACACAAAAAAGCAGACTGATGTTTTACAGTCCAAAAAGTTTTTATTTTTTTAAATGTACACTTAAACTACTATTAAACAAGATATGAGTGGTGGCACTGGGCAAGTGGGCACAGTATACGCTGTGAGCCTGACACAAAAAAGCAGACTGATGTTTCACAGTCCAAAAAGTTTTTTTTTTTTAAATTTACACTAATGTTACACCAGATATGAGTGGTGGCATTTTGCAAGTGGGCACAGTATATGCTGTGAGCCTGGCACACATGCTGTCAGGCAGGCAACTGCAATTAGATTTCACAAGCAGACTAATGTTTTACAGTCAAAAAAGTTTTTTTTTTTTAAATTTACACTACTGTTACACCAGATATGAGTGGGGGCACTGGGCAAGTGGGCCTGGCACACACGCTGGCAGGCAGGCAACTGCAATTAGATTACACTAGCAGACTGATGTTTCACAGTCAAAAATGTTTGTATTTTTTAAATTTACACTACTGTTACACCAGATATGAGTGGTGGCACTGGGCAAGTGGGCCTGACACACATGCTGGCAGGCAAGCAGCTGCAATTAGATTACACAAGCAGACTGATGTTTCACAGTCACATTTTTGTAGATTTTTTTTAATGTACACTTACACTACTATTAAACAAGATATGAGTGGTGGCACTGGGCAAGAGGGCACATTATACGCTGTGAGCCTGACACAAAAAAGCAGACTGATGTTTCACAGTCCAAAAAGTTTTTATTTTTTTAAATGTACACTTATACTACTATTAAACAAGATATGAGTGGTGCCACTGGGCAAGTGGGCACAGTATACGCTGTGAGCCTGACACAAAAAAGCAGACTGATGTTTCACAGTCCAAAAAGTTTTTTTTGTTTTTAAATGTACACTTACACTACTATTAAACAAGATATGAGTGGTGCCACTGGGCAAGTGGGCACAGTATACGCTGTGAGCCTGACACAAAAAAGCAGACTGATGTTTCACAGTCCAAAAAGTTTTTATTTTTTTAAATGTACACTTACACTACTATTAAACAAGATATGAGTGGTGCCACTGGGCAAGTGGGCACAGTATATGCTGTGAGCCTGACACAAAAAAAGCAGATTGATGTTTCACAGTCCAAAAAGTTTTTATTTTTTTAAATATACACTTACACTACTATTAAACAAGATATGAGTGGTGGCAGTGGGCAAGTGTGCACAGTATACGCTGTGAGCCTGACACAAAAAAGCAGACTGATGTTTCACAGTCCAAAAAGTTTTTTTTTTTTTAAATGTACACTTACACTACTATTAAACAAGATATGAGTGGTGGCACTGGGCAAGTGGGCCCAGTATACGCTGTGAGCCTGAAACAAAAAAGCAGACTGATGTTTCACAGTCCAAAAAGTTTTTTTTTTTTTAAATGTACACTTACACTACTATTAAACAAGATATGAGTGGTGGCACTGGGCAAGTGGGCACAGTATACGCTGCGAGCCTGACACAAAAAAGCAGACTGATGTTTCACAGTCCAAAAAGTTTTTTGTTTTTAAATTTACACTACTGTTATACCAGATATGAGTGGTGGCATTGGCCAAGTGGGCACAGTATACGCTGTGAGCCTGGCACACATGCTGGCAGGCAGGCAACTGCAATTAGATTACACAAGCAGACTGATGCTTCACAGTCAAAAAAGTTTTTTTTTTTTAAATTTACACTACTGTTACACCAGATATGAGTGGGGGCACTGGGCAAGTGGGCCTGGCCCACACGCTGGCAGGCAACTGCAATTAGATTACACTAGCAGACTGATGTTTCACAGTCAAAAACATTTTTTTTTTTAAATTTACACTACTGTTACACCGGATATGAGTGGTGGCACTGGGAAAGTGGGCCCAGTATACGCTGTGAGCCTGAAACAAAAAAGCAGACTGATGTTTCACAGTCCAAAAAGTTTTTTTTTTTTTTAAATGTACACTTACACTACTATTAAACAAGATATGAGTGGTGGCACTGGGCAAGTGGGCACAGTATACGCTGCGAGCCTGACACAAAAAAGCAGACTGATGTTTCACAGTCCAAAAAGTTTTTTGTTTTTAAATTTACACTACTGTTATACCAGATATGAGTGGTGGCATTGGCCAAGTGGGCACAGTATACGCTGTGAGCCTGGCACACATGCTGGCAGGCAGGCAACTGCAATTAGATTACACAAGCAGACTGATGCTTCACAGTCAAAAAAGTTTTTTTTTTTTAAATTTACACTACTGTTACACCAGATATGAGTGGTGGCACTGGGCAAGTGGGCCTGGCACACACGCTGGCAGGCAACTGCAATTAGATTACACAAGCAGACTGATGTTTCACAGTCAAAAAAGTTTTTTTTTTTTAAATTTACACTACTTTTACACCAGATATGAGTGGTGGCACTGGGCAAGTGGGCCTGGCACACACGCTGGCAGGCAGGCAACTGCAATTAGATTACACTAGCAGACTGATGTTTCACAGTCAAAAATGTTTTTTGTTTTTAAATTTACACTACTGTTACACCAGATATTAGTGGTGGCACTGGGCAAGTGGGCACAGTATACGCTGTGAGCCTGGCACACACGCTGGCAGGCAGGCAACTGAAATTAGATTACACAAGCAGACTGATGTTTCACAGTCAAAAAATTTTTTTTTAAAAAATTTACACTACTGTTACACCAGATATTAGTGGGGTCACTGGGCAAGTGGGCCTGGCACACACACTGGCAGGCAGGCAGGCAACTGCAATTAGATTACACAAGCAGACTGATGTTTCTCATTCAAAAAAGTTTTTTTTTTAAATTTACACTAATGTTACACCAGATATGAGTGGTGGCACTGGGCAAGTGGGCCTAGCACACACGCTGGCAGGCAGGCAACTGCAATTAGATTACACAAGCAGACTGATGTTTCACAGTCAAAAATTTTTTTTTTTTAAATTTACACTTCTGTTACACCAGATATGAGTGGTGGCACTGGGCAAGTGGGCCTAGCACACACGCTGGCAGGCAGGCAACTGCAATTAGATTACACTAGCAGACTGATGTTTCACAGTCAATTATTTTTTTTTTTTAAATGTACACTTAAACTACTATTAAACAAGATATGAGTGGTGCCACTGGGCAAGTGGGCACACTATACGCTGTGTGCCTAACACAAAAAAGCAGACTGATGTTTCACAGTCCAAAAAGTTTTTATTTTTTTAAATGTACACTTAAACTACTATTAAACAAGATATGAGTGGTGGCACTGGGCAAGTTGGCACAGTATACGCTGTGAGCCTGACAAAAAAAAGCAGACTGATGTTTCACAGTCCAAAAAGTTTTTATTTTTTTAAATGTACACTTAAACTACTATTAAACAAGATATGAGTGGTGGCACTGGGCAAGTGGGCGCAGTATACGCTGTGAGCCTGACACAAAAAAGCAGACTGATTTTTCACAGTCCAAAAAGTTTTTATTTTTTTAAATGTACACTTACACTACTATTAAACAAGATATGAGTGGTGCCACTGGGCAAGTGGGCACAGTATACGCTGTGAGCCTGACACAAAAAAGCAGACTGATGTTTCACAGTCCAAAAAGTTTTTTGTTTTTAAATTTACACTAATGTTACACCAGACATGAGTGGTGGCATTGGGCAAGTGGGCACAGTATACGCTGTGAGCCTGGCACACATGCTGGCAGGCAGGCAACTGCAATTAGATTACACAAGCAGACTGATGTTTCACAGTCAAAAAAGTTTTTTTTTTTAAATTTACACTACTGTTACACCAGATATGAGTGGGGGCACTGGGCAAGTGGGCCTGGCACACACGCTGGCAGGCAGGCAACTGCAATTAGATTACATTAGCAGACTGATGTTTCACAGTCAAAAATGTTTGTATTTTTTAAATTTACACTACTGTTACACCAGATATGAGTGGTGGCACTGGGCAAGTGGGCCTGGCACACATGCTGGCAGGCAAGCAGCTGCAATTAGATTACACAAGCAGACTGATGTTTCACAGTCAAATTTTTTTTGATTTTTTTAAATGTACACTTACACTACTATTAAACAAGATATGAGTGGTGCCACTGGGCAAGTGGGCACAGTATACGCTGTGTGCCTGACACAAAAAAGCAGACTGATGTTTCACAGTCCAAAAATTTTTTATTTTTTTAAATGTACACTTAAACTACTATTAAACAAGATATGAGTGGTGGCACTGGGCAAGTGGGCACAGTATACGCTGTGAGCCTGACACAAAAAAGCAGACTGATGTTTCACAGTCCAAAAAGTTTTTATTTTTTAAATGTACACTTAAACTACTATTAAACAAGATATGAGTGGTGGCACTGGGCAAGTGGGCACAGTATACGCTGTGAGCCTGACACAAAAAAGCAGACTGATGTTTCACAGTCCAAAAAGTTTTTTTTTTTTAAATTTACACTAATGTTACACCAGATATGAGTGTTGGCATTTTGCAAGTGGGCACAGTATATGCTGTGAGCCTGGCACACATGCTGTCAGTCAGGCAACTGCAATTAGATTTCACAAGCAGACTAATGTTTTACAGTCAAAAAAGTTTTTTTTTTTTAAATTTACACTACTGTTACACCAGATATGAGTGGGGGCACTGGGCAAGTGGGCCTGGCACACACGCTGGCAGGCAGGCAACTGCAATTAGATTACACTAGCAGACTGATGTTTCACAGTCAAAAATGTTTGTATTTTTTAAATTTACACTACTGTTACACCAGATATGAGTGGTGGCACTGGGCAAGTGGGCCTGACACACATGCTGGCAGGCAAGCAGCTGCAATTAGATTACACAAGCAGACTGATGTTTCACAGTCACATTTTTTTAGATTTTTTTAAATGTACACTTACACTACTATTAAACAAGATATGAGTGGTGGCACTGGGCAAGAGGGCACATTATACGCTGTGAGCCTGACACAAAAAAGCAGACTGATGTTTCATAGTCCAAAAAGTTTTTATTTTTTTAAATGTACACTTATACTACTATTAAACAAGATATGAGTGGTGCCACTGGGCAAGTGGGCACAGTATACACTGTGAGCCTGACACAAAAAAGCAGACTGATGTTTCACAGTCCAAAAAGTTTTTTTTGTTTTTAAATGTACACTTACACTACTATTAAACAAGATATGAGTGGTGGCACTGGGCAAGTGGGCACAGTATACGCTCTGAGTCTGACACAAAAAAGCAGACTGATGTTTCACAGTCCAAAAAGTTTTTATTTTTTTAAATGTACACTTACACTACTATTAAACAAGATATGAGTGGTGCCATTGGGCAAGTGGGCACAGTATACGCTGTGAGCCTGACACAAAAATGCAGACTGATGATTCACAGTCCAAAAAGTTTTTATTTTTTTAAATGTGCACTTAGACTACTATTAAACAAGATATGAGTGGTGTAACTGGGCAAGTGGGCACAGTATACGCTGTGAGCCTGACACAAAAAAGCAGACTGATGTTTCACAGTCCAAAAAGTTTTTATTTTTTTAAATGTACACTTACACTACTATTAAACAAGATATGAGTGGTGGCACTGGGCAAGTGGGCCCAGTATAAGCTGTGAGCCTGAAACAAAAAAGCAGGCTGATGTTTCACAGTCCAAAAAGTTTTTATTTTTTTAAATGTACACTTACACTACTATTAAACAAGATATGAGTGGTGGCACTGGGCAAGTGGGCGCAGTATAAGCCGTGAGCCTGAAACAAAAAAGCAGACTGATGTTTCACAGTCCAAAAAGTTTTTTTTGTTTTTAAATGTACACTTACACTACTATTAAACAAGATATGAGTGGTGGCACTGGGCAAGTGGGCACAGTATACGCTGTGAGCCTGACACAAAAAAGCAGACTGATGATTTACAGTCCAAAAAGTTTTTTGTTTTTAAATTTACACTACTGTTACACCAGATATGAGTGGTAGCATTGTGCAAGTGGGCACAGTATACGCTGTGAGCCTGGCACACATGCTGGCAGTCAGGCAACTGCAATTAGATTACACTAGCAGACTGATGTTTCACAGTCAAAAATGTTTTTTTTTTTTAAATTTACACTACTGTTACACCGGATATGAGTGGTGGCACTGGGCAAGTGGGCCTGGCACACACGCTGGCAGGCAGGCAACTGCAATTAGATTACACTAGCAGACAGATGTTTCACAGTCAAAAATGTTTTTTTTTTTTTAAATTTACACTACTGTTACATCAGTTATGAGTGGTGGCACTGGGCAATTGGGCCTGGCACACATTCTGGCAGGCAGGCAACTGCAATTAGATTACACAAGCAGACTGATGTTTCACAGTCAAAAAAGTTTTTTTTTTTTTAAATTTACACTACTGTTACACCAGATATGAGTGGTGGCACTGGGCAAGTGGGCCTGACACACATGCTGGCAGGCAAGCAGCTGCAATTAGATTACACAAGCAGACTGATGTTTCACAGTCACATTTTTTTAGATTTTTTTAAATGTACACTTACACTACTATTAAACAAGATATGAGTGGTGGCACTGGGCAAGAGGGCACATTATACGCTGTGAGCCTGACACAAAAAAGCAGACTGATGTTTCATAGTCCAAAAAGTTTTTATTTTTTTAAATGTACACTTATACTACTATTAAACAAGATATGAGTGGTGCCACTGGGCAAGTGGGCACAGTATACACTGTGAGCCTGACACAAAAAAGCAGACTGATGTTTCACAGTCCAAAAAGTTTTTTTTGTTTTTAAATGTACACTTACACTACTATTAAACAAGATATGAGTGGTGGCACTGGGCAAGTGGGCACAGTATACGCTCTGAGTCTGACACAAAAAAGCAGACTGATGTTTCACAGTCCAAAAAGTTTTTATTTTTTTAAATGTACACTTACACTACTATTAAACAAGATATGAGTGGTGCCATTGGGCAAGTGGGCACAGTATACGCTGTGAGCCTGACACAAAAATGCAGACTGATGATTCACAGTCCAAAAAGTTTTTATTTTTTTAAATGTACACTTAGACTACTATTAAACAAGATATGAGTGGTGTAACTGGGCAAGTGGGCACAGTATACGCTGTGAGCCTGACACAAAAAAGCAGACTGATGTTTCACAGTCCAAAAAGTTTTTATTTTTTTAAATGTACACTTACACTACTATTAAACAAGATATGAGTGGTGGCACTGGGCAAGTGGGCCCAGTATAAGCTGTGAGCCTGAAACAAAAAAGCAGGCTGATGTTTCACAGTCCAAAAAGTTTTTATTTTTTTAAATGTACACTTACACTACTATTAAACAAGATATGAGTGGTGGCACTGGGCAAGTGGGCCCAGTATAAGCCGTGAGCCTGAAACAAAAAAGCAGACTGATGTTTCACAGTCCAAAAAGTTTTTTTTGTTTTTAAATGTACACTTACACTACTATTAAACAAGATATGAGTGGTGGCACTGGGCAAGTGGGCACAGTATACGCTGTGAGCCTGACACAAAAAAGCAGACTGATGATTTACAGTCCAAAAAGTTTTTTGTTTTTAAATTTACACTACTGTTACACCAGATATGAGTGGTAGCATTGTGCAAGTGGGCACAGTATACGCTGTGAGCCTGGCACACATGCTGGCAGTCAGGCAACTGCAATTAGATTACACTAGCAGACTGATGTTTCACAGTCAAAAATGTTTTTTTTTTTTAAATTTACACTACTGTTACACCGGATATGAGTGGTGGCACTGGGCAAGTGGGCCTGGCACACACGCTGGCAGGCAGGCAACTGCAATTAGATTACACTAGCAGACAGATGTTTCACAGTCAAAAATGTTTTTTTTTTTTTAAATTTACACTACTGTTACATCAGTTATGAGTGGTGGCACTGGGCAATTGGGCCTGGCACACATTCTGGCAGGCAGGCAACTGCAATTAGATTACACAAGCAGACTGATGTTTCACAGTCAAAAAAGTTTTTTTTTTTTTAAATTTACACTACTGTTACACCAGATATGAGTGGTGGCACTTGGCAAGTGGGCCTGGCACACACGCAGTGGCAGACAGGCAACTGCAATTAGATTACACTAGCAGACTGATGTTTCACAGTCAAAAAAGTTTTTTTTTTTAAATTTTACACTACTGTTACACCAGATATGAGTGGTTCCACTGGGCAATTGGCTTGGCAGTCAGGCAACTGCAATTAGATTACACAGGAAAAAAATAAATAAAAAAAATGATGTTCTAGCCCTGAAAATGGCTTTTTGGGGTGCTGTCCTTACAGCAGAGATCAGATGAGTCCTTCAGGACTGTAGTGGACACTGAATACACTAGCCTAGCTATCAATTTCCCTATTAAATTACCAGCAGCTACACTGTCTCTTCTCTCACTAACAATGCAGCTTCCGAATTAATCTAAAATGGCTGCTGTCCAGGAGCTGGGTGGGTCTGGGAGGGAGGGTCTGCTGCTGATTGGCTGGAATGTGTCTACAGACTGTGAGATACAGGATCAATGTTTACTCAATGATAACTAATAGGGTGGCGGATCGAACATCACATATGTTTGCCCGCTGTGGCGAACGCGAACATGTTTTGTTCGCTGGGAAATATTCACCGGGGAACTATTCACAACATCACTACTGAAGACCAGTGAGTGCTTAATTCTTGAATCTACCCACTTTAATGTATAGGTATGAATGTATAGTAGACAGAGAATAAACATGTGGTACTGTGCAATCAAAATTTTAGATTGATAGGCAGGTTATATAAACTGCATATATATTCCAGACATCATGCAGGAGAAGATAGTTCACTGATATCTTGCAGTATATTCAAAGTTTGAGGATTGTCAGTGATCCTACAAGTGCCCATCAGCCCCAGTAATACAAATAAGGTTGTTGGTGGAAACAGTTCCCACTGTCACTAATTCCACCAACTTTTATGAAGGCTGCTAAATTGTTTCAGTGAGTGCAGAGGCTGTGCAGTGAGATATTTCAGCCAGATGCTTCAAGCTGCTCTGGCTGACCTTCACCCTCTGCCTCCCAATGTTTCAGTGGAGTAACCTCCCACTATAGCCATTATGCCACCACATATGGCCTCTCAGGCCCAGACTGGCTATCGGGCACAGCGGGCAAATTCCTGGTAGGCCGACCAGTTAGCTGGTTAGCTTAGAAGAAAATCAAAGCTCCAGCATTTAATATAGTTGTCTCTAAAATATTGCTAGGGTGACTTAATAAAAACTGCAGCAAAGAAAATGTAAATTTATTTATTTTTAAACTGTAAAGAAGTTTACTTAAAAGCAGTGGAGGCTCCTCTATAGGAGCACTTGAGCAGTGAACCCCCTGACTCCTGATGAACAAAAAAAAAAAAAAGAGTGAGAAATAAAAAAAAAATAATTAAATTTTAAACCTTTTTTTCTGATTTAAATAAAAAAAATCTCCATGCTCCACTGCAGTTTTGACTTAAAA